>NC_140184.1:56887806-57015437 GCF_963971535.1 Notolepis coatsorum | reverse complement strand
GTTTTCATCAATAAATAAATGTCTAAAAAAAAAATCTCTCGCGCGCTCGCATTCACTGGGGGCCTACAAATACATTCTTTCATGGGGCCCAGATTCTACAGCTACACCCCTGCCTGCACTATATAGTATTGTATATTAGTACACTGCACAGTATTGTATATTGTATGGTAACTACGTCTACGAACATTGTACATATGTCTAAACTGAACACTGTGACCTCTTTTTTTTTCTTCTAATTTTTACTATGTTTTTATTTCATACTTATCTTGTCATGCACAGTCTCTGGAGCGCAACAGTAAGAAGCATTTTGTACAAAAGTATTCTGTACTTCTGTATGACAACTATTAAAGAAACTTGAAACTTGAATACCGTTAATGATGGTTTACGAATACATGCCCAGAAAAAGAAGTCTTGAAGTAGTCTCAAAAAGTAGAGGCGGAGGTGTGTGTGAAAGGTTTGACCACCGAACGTTGTGTACAGCTTTTTACCTTCATCAGTTTATCTGTTGCTGACTTCTGGAGAGACACCCCACCACCAACAGTCCAGGCCATATGGGACTCTCTCTCTCTCTCTCTCTCTCTCTCTCTCTCTCTCTCTCTCTCTCTCTCTCTCTCTTTCTCTCTCTCTCCTGAGCCTGCCATCGCCAGCAGAGAAGTGTGTGGTCAGAGATCACCCTTTAAAAACACACACACACCCTTCTCAAGTGCACCTCCTTGGCATAAAGGGAGAGAGCTCACAGCTCACTGGAATTCCCACCATAAAGAGCGCTTTCTTTCAGACCCCGTGTGAAATGAGTACATTCAAGGTTTTCTATGGCTCAGATCACGGGGGGGGGGGGGGGGCACTATGAGGTGGCCCACTGTATGCCACAGACAAGGTCCAAGCGTCCACATTAAACATGTGAATGGTATAGGACGCCCCTCAGTCTTTCCACTGTTAAAAGACAAAAGCAGGCTGTCCTAACAAGACCTCTCTTACTCTCCATATGTCAAACAGGGTTTCCGGCTGCACACCGTTCCTTTTGTGAAAACTGCTACGATGAGAGAGGAGTCCACTACACTGAAGCTAGTACGGACAGAGTAGTAGGAGTAAGTAATTGACGAACAAATGTTGCCCCCCTACTGTATTTATGTTGATAGTTTTACGTTTTTCTTGTTGTTTTTTTACCCAGGGACAATGCACATTAACACATTGGCGGCCACTGGGATGAGTCTAATATCACTAGAGACGACCAGCATATGTAAACAGACTTGGGGCTGTTTGTAGAGCTAAATCTATACTTTATAGTATTGCTATCTGTCCATTCTCATTGTCAATTGAGACCATAAACCATCCCTTCAAAATGGCTTAAAGAAAAAAAGATTTCATCAATACGTTCTCATTTTATAGCGCCGTGAATATAAGCGTTATATACGGCATTTGGTCTAGTATATTTCCTGGAAGGCTAGATAAAGGGCTAATAGCTACTAACGTTATATCCAATGGCATTTCCGTTATACATAAGCTACGGTTAAAACTCAAACTGCATATGATAGCATGTATGCATGAAAGGGGGACGTCGTTTCTTATTATTGATTACCAATAACCGTGTTCGTCTAAGTAGCCACATACGCTAATCGCCTGGTTGAGTATCATAACAAGGCCCGATCAGCATGTAATTTACGTGAAAAAGATCTTACCATGAGCCGGTTGGATCCCCCCGAGCATTTCTCCGTTATCGTTCGCCATCTGGTAGATCGATATGACCATTGGCTGATGATAAATCCCCTTATTGCATAGTGAAATCCGCGATCCAAAACGTATTCCGTGCAACAGACAATAGCTATCGCTTCAGGTGAGTAGAAAACTACATTAGAGATAAAAAAAAAAAAAAGACAACTTCGGCCACAGGGAACACTGCATTATCGCGATAGCGCCCCTAAGAGGATCTGGCCGGTAATGCACGTTCTCAAATTCAAAGAGTAGGGTACATCTGCAGTGCAGCTCGGCGACCTTGAATAGGTTATTAAAATGGAATAAAAGCCAAAACAACTTGCCACGGATATATCCGTCCTTCGGTCCATTAAGCATGGATTCGAAACACATATATATAGCCGTGGTCGGGCGCCATTGTGTTAATCAACATGTTCAGTTTCCAAATCAATGTAAATGTGCTGGAGTTACAGCTAATGAGCTAATTTTCATCTGTAGTCCCTATTTCACTGCATGTCTTTTTAGTGTTAATTCATATTTTCTCATTTAATTTCTGATGTGGAATTAGAAGAAAATAATTACACGGGGCAATCTACAATACAGGTGCATGCATTTTTTAAATGTTCAATAATTCAATTTTTTTTTAGTTCTGCTTAAATTTGGGTCTCATTTCACCTGTCTGACCCACCTCCATTCTCAAGGTTGTGACGGCCTAGTGAGGTTCCAGTCT
This sequence comes from Notolepis coatsorum, assembly GCF_963971535.1. Taxonomy (NCBI): domain Eukaryota; kingdom Metazoa; phylum Chordata; class Actinopteri; order Aulopiformes; family Paralepididae; genus Notolepis; species Notolepis coatsorum. The sequence goes on along the minus strand of NC_140184.1, from coordinate 57,013,015 downwards.
ACTGTAGAAACATGTTCACCAGCATAGAGTCAGACAGTAAAGGATTAAGATTCTAATGTTTGTTTCTAATGTCAGTCAACCACAGTACAGTATAAAAATATACCATACTGTCCGGTAGCAGAAGCACAGAAGCGACCCCACGAAGAGAAGCCTTGGAGGAGTCCCATGGTGGATCAGTCTGGTGGAGATTTTCTTTCAGCCTTATGGAATTCAAGGCATCCGAGCAAAGACTTTCTGTCAAACCAACCCACAAGGGGGAGAATCCAGCACTCATTACAGTCTAGAAACGGTCTAGAAACAGTAGCTAAGGTTACGAGTGACAGAATATGGTTTTACCTCCACTGACTGTGGGTGAGAAGACTTTGGTTCTCAAAATGGGGTCCGGGGACCCCCAGGGGTCATTGTGGGAGGTTCAAGGGGGTACTATCATTTCACTAGTAGAATGTAGGCTATTATGAAGGACTATTGTGATAGGTCTCACTAATAGAATGTAGGCTATATGAAGGACTATTGTGATAGGTCTCACTAATAGAATGTAGGCTATATGAAGGACTATTGTGATAGGTCTCACTAATAGAATGTAGGCTATATGAAGGACTATTGTGATAGGTCTCACTAATAGAATGTAGGCTATATGAAGGACTATTGTGATAGGTCTCACTAATAGAATGTAGGCTATATGAAGGACTATTGTGATAGGTCTCACTAATAGAATGTAGGCTATATGAAGGACTATTGTGATAGGTCTCACTAATAGAATGTAGGCTATATGAAGGACTATTGTGATAGGTCTCACTAATAGAATGTAGGCTATATGAAGGACTATTGTGATAGGTCTCACTAATAGAATTTAAGTTTAAGTTTATTTGGATCCCCATTAGCTGTTACAAATGGCAACAGCTACTCTTCCTGGGGTCCACACAAAACAATAAATACAAACAAACAATATAATTAAAAATAAAACCAACAATAAACATACGCAACAATATACATAACATAATCAAACATAACCCCCCCCCCCCCCACACCCATCCAACCCACCTCATTACATTAGCATTATACCAACATATTACAAAATGAGTAGTAAAATAATAAAATGTTATATATCAAGCATTGTGCCTGTACCCAAAAGTAACCTCTTTACTTGCTTTTTAAAGCTGTCTTTGCTTGTAGCTTGAGTAATTATATATGGCAACCTATTCCACAGTTATTTTCATTGCATTTGATCTCGGTAGATTTTATTTTATTTTATTGATGGATTAAAAACACACAACAAGGATCCAAAGGATAACATGAGAAAGAGTAAGACCCTTATTTCCGTCATGGTCCCAGGGCTGTTAGGCCACAACAAAAACACGACAATGACACAAAACACATACATTTACAACATTAGAAGACTAACCTATAGCTAAAATTGTATATCACACAATAACTAAAAACTGATTGGAAACCCATTCAAACTATAGGGGGCTATTCCTCTATTCTGTCCATGAGCCATTTCCTGACGCTTCTCTTGAAGCTGTGGAGGCTCGAGCTCTGCTTGATGGGGATAGGCAGCTTGTTCCAATCCTGGGCTCCAGAGAAAGTAAGGGAGCACTGGCCCAGTTTGGAACAGAAAGAAGCAGGCTTCAGGTTTGCTATGCTTGCTCTAGTTCTGTGGTTGTGGGATTCACTGACCGGGGTGAAGTAGTTCTGGAGGTATCTAGGGGACCTTTGGTTTATAATATTGTGCACTATGTTGAGGCCTCCACAGGAAGCCAGCTTAGCTCCTGAAAGTGACTCATCCCTATGTGGGTGCTGGGGGCCAAGATCCATTACTACCCTTACCAACTTGTTTTGGGAAACCTGAAGCTTCTTTTTTATGGTCTCTGTCAGGCCCTCGAACCAAGACACGCTACCATAGTCAAAGTGGCAGAGTACTAGGCTATTTGCTAGTAGCCTGAGACTATCTCTGCCAAGGAGGTTGGCTTTCCTAGCTAGGTACCTGGTGCAGGCGTTGACTTTGCCCAGTACTTGGGAAGCCATAGCCTCCCCATCTATCATACAGCCTAGATACTTCGCTTTTTTTTGCTGTTTTAGGGTTGCAGCTCCTAACTGGATATTAAACTCCTGTGCTTTCCTGAGCTTGGGCTTGGAGCCCAATAGTACTGCCTCTGTCTTACCTAGGTGAAGAGAAAGCCTGTTGTCCGAAAGCCAACTGCTGACCCCTACAAGTTCTTCTCCTAGCATCTGTCCTAGTGTGTTCTGATCCTTGTGTGAGACTAGCAGGGCTGAGTCGTCTGCAAATAAAAAGAGGAATTGAAACATGACCCCTGGTAACTTGTCTTGTCCTGTGCTCATGTCTGTCTTGTGAAAAAGTTATTCTTGAGTACAGGCAGCTTGGTTGTTTAGACACAGTTATATTCCTAAATAGTGTTAGTAGGCTGCGTGTCGATCTGTCCTCTACTTTCAACCACGCAAGATCGCTATGCATTTGGTCTACACCTGTTCACGTAGAACACCCGAGTGCAAGACGAGCTGCTCTATTCTGCACAATCTGAAGTTTGTTGAGATCTTTTTTTGCTGCACTTGACCTGATTGCTGGGCAGTAGTCAAGGTGTGATAACACCAAGGTTTGAATAACCTGTAAGAGGGTAAGTGGTGTTAATAAAGAGGAGTATCTTCTTATCATAGATATTCCTTTCCCCATTTTACTCATCACCTTGTCAATGTGACTCTGCCACGTTAGCTGTTCATCAAGCAGGACTCCTAGAAGTTTAGCCTCAGCAACCTGTTCTATACAGTTGCCTTTGATGGATACTCTTAATTGGTTCTGATGTCTCAATACATGGTTTGAGCCAAAAATTATACATTTAGTCTTTCCTATATTCAGAATCTATTTGTTTTTTATTACCCATTCCAGAATTAAGTCCAGATCCTTTTGCAATTGCACATTTAGCTCATCCATGTTGTTTGATGACATATACACTGTAGAATCATCGGCAAACATAGAATGTATGTAGGCTATATGAATGACTATTGTGATAGGTCTCACAAATATAATGTAGGCTATATGAAGGACTAATATGAACTTTATCTCCCTCCTCCCTTGTCTCCACACCTACAGACAGTCAAGGAATTCTCAACTAAATCATATCTAACAATAAATGAGCTTCTCAGATCAGGGTCCCTGGGACAGAATCTTGTGAAATGGGGGTCTGTGGCCAGTTACATATCAATTTGGGGGTCCTTTACCTGAAGAAAAGTTTGAGAACCACTGAGCTAGAAGATGAAACCTGGCCGTTCAGCTCACTAGTCTAATAATCACCACAACACTGTGCATGGATGGACCACATGTCCAACAAACCCATTCATTGAATCATGTGTTGAGCTATATATCCCATCAAGTGGGTGTCCCATCGAGCCACTCAGCTCGTTAAAGAGCCTCTGTGGCTCAGCTGGAGAAGGACGGACCACTGGAGAAGTAAACACAAAGTCTTGGTCAGCGCAAAGAGAGCCAAGTGTCTTTAAAACAGTGAGCAACTATTGGGCCAAGTCAAAAGCTTGCTTACATTCAGGATATAGCCGGACCGCCCATCTCTCTGTGAGTGAGCACAGGAACTGAACGGAATGAAAGAAAGTTCACAGGTCATTCAAACAGGAGCAGACTAACTGAGATGTTCAACCTAGTATGTGACTGGAAAACTGCCTAATCCATTTCCCACATCATCCAGTAGGGAAGCAACGGTGCCAGGTTTTCACTGTGGGTGATACTGATTCTCCACAGAGTGCTAAACTTTTAGTAGCAAATAAGGAGTACCAATCTAATCCATTACTTGTACTGAATGGTCTAGGTCTAGATCCCACATTTGGCATCAGTGGACTGAAGAACCATATCAGTCCGTTTTGAATATTTTTGGACAGCCCATGTATTTGCAGTTGTGAAGTTAATCTAAATAACTTAGGAGTGTGAATGTGATGAATCACAAGAAACGATTCAACCTCAACTGTGAGTGAACACTTACCATCTTTAGATAATAAAGTTTGAAAACATTGTTCCTCTGAAAACTTCAAACGTAAAATTGTATTGTTTATTGTTAATTTGGATCCCCATTAGTTGTCACCAAGGCAACAACTACTCTTCCTGGGGTCCACATATAAAAACATAATACAGTATATTAGGGCTGACCCCTATTAGTCGATTAGTCGACTAATCGGTCGAAAGGAGCCGTAGTCGACTGCCAACCTCTTAGTTGAAAAAAAGAAATTTTTATATAATTATTCTGTTTTTTTTTTCATTCTTTCCAAAAGAAAAGAGGCCTAGAAGCGTGGCTAACGCTAATGGCACGCATACCAGAGGCTAACTGCCTACGAAAAAAACAGGCACAGAGGCACTGAAAGAGGATTTCACCCATCTAATGAACACACTAGACTAGACAAATATCAAGATGTATCCATCAGTGGACCAATTGCATGCTTTTCGCAATGCTTTTTTTAGTCGACTAATAGTCGGGGACAGCCCTACAGTATATACAGACGCACATATACTTACTTACATACAGTATACAGCACTTACACTGACTCACTTGTTCATTTATACATACATACATACATACATACATACATACATACATACATACATACATACATACATACATACATACATACATACATACATACATACATACATACATACATACATACATACATTACATACCCACATACAAACCAATTATGGAATGAATATCTTGTCTCAATAATGTTACACATGGCTCTTGCTATGCAATGGGGGGAATTCTCAAAATACTAATACCCTGTCTTTGCCTGGTATCGTCCCAATATCCAAAATACAGTATTGGTATCTGTACATCCTTACCACCAACCGTAAGTTTAAGACTCGTCTTATAGTTGGACAGTCGAGGGCGCTCTCACTAAGGGCCTGTCAAACTGTTAAGACACTAGGGCTGACCCCCATTAGTCGAATAGTCGACTAATAGATCGAAAGGAGCCGTAGTCGACTGCCAACCTCTTAGTAAAAAAAAGAAAAAAGAAAGATTATTATAATTTCTTTTTTTTATTAATTCTTTTTTTTATATCATTATTTCCAAAAGCAAAGAGGCCTAGAAGCGTGGCTAACGCTAATGGCATGCATACCAAAGGCTAACTGCCTACGAAAACAGGCACAGAGGCACTGAAAGAGGATTTCACCCATCTAATGAACACACTAGACTAGACAAATATCAAGATGTACCCATCAGTGGACCAATTGCATGCTTTCGCAGAGGACAAGAAGCCTTCAGGCGACTCCTTCAGACATTAAGCACCCCACAGCCCAAAGTCTAATAGACGACTATCTGCTAATTTCGGTGACTACAAATCGACTATACAAATCCTTAGTCGGAGACAGCCCTATATAAGACACAGACTAAAGGAAACCATATAAAACCTGATAGACGTGTGGCTGTTTCTGACAAGCCAAGCTGAGGGTCTCAGAGTGCGTCAGAAACAAAAATGTGGCTCCGGGGTTGTCACCAGCTTGGCTGGCCGTTCACATTAATACAATTGGCAGTATTAGAGGGTGGGAGAAGCTGGCGGGGTGGGTCCGGGTCGTTGTAAACAGCGACTCCTACAGTTCGGTTGGGGCGCCTGCTAAGCGCGGATAGGATCTGAGTGGGATAGTGTGATCCTTCCACATGCTACGCCCTCTCAGTGAGAAGCCGCGCTGCCAGGTGAAAAGAAGCGGTAGATTGGCTGGACGTGTGTCGGAGGAAGCACGTGGTAGCCTCCACTCTCCCAGACCGACTGTGGGGGGTAAGTGCGCAGCGACCAAGAAGGGGATTGGGAATTGGCATAACGACTAACATTGGGATGGGAGAAAATCGGAGGAAAAAAGGAGGGGGAAAAAAGATTAAAAAAAAAAAAAAAAAAAAACAGAAACAGAAATGTGAGATGAAGGCATGTGGTGGCAGCTCGGGTCAAAAGCCAAATGGACCAGAGCTACGGTTGTTATTCATGTTATTCAAGCGTTATCACGGACAGACCACACAAACGGTAGCCTGTATCTGGTAGAAGAGCCCTGGAAGAGCCCTGTGTGCGTTATAGAACCAGTGTTGAGGCACACGCAACGCCATAGATGCCAAGCGATTTCCTCGTGTGCCGCCAGTAGGGGCAGAGCGGCTAACCGTGAGCGAGTTACTGAATTACTGAGCGAGTTACTGCGTGAGTTAGTGACATCGCCGGTCATTGAGTTAGAGACACTGCTTCGCATCTGAGAAATAGGTGTAGAATTACTCCTGACTTCTCTTAACAGTAACAAATTACTCTACTTATTACTATTATTAAAGTAATTATTTACAGTGTTGGAAACATTACTCTTGTGTTACACCCAGACATGTCTGCAATGTGTTCTTCTGGCTCAATAGGCTAGAGTCCGGAGGTCTGTTGCACATCCTGCAATGTGGCAATAATCATGAATTACAGCAGGCGAGGGGATGAAAACAAGTGGTAGGCATGTTACACCGATACAGATGGAAAGATAGAGTGTTTGTCTTTGCTGAAATAGGAACAGTAATGTCTTTCATTACTATACTTTGTTGTAGGAAAATGTCATGTAACTGTAGTAACGTGTTACACAGTACTTACTTAAGGGCCACAAAGAATGGATTGCACAATGCTAATTGCACCCTTACTTACAATTCATTATGAATTGAAAATGGGGGACCCTGATGTAAACAAGACGAAAGTCTTTCTCTGGTCTGCATCCCCTTAACAATTGTGTGTATTGAGCCGTACTGTATTGTACCCATTCTGCTATCTGTTAATACAATTTTCATTCAATCAATCACCTGCGCGGTGTTTGATTGGTGTCCATCTGGTCCCGGACATAATTTGGCACAACTTATGGATCGAGTGTGCCAGATGCGTTTCGAAGTGGTCAGATGAAGCGATTCACTCGGCTCCATCTAAATTTAGCGCCCGGAGGGATTTAAGTGTAACACAGGGTGAGATATAAAATTTCAAAGGGTGAGCGACACTGCCATCTAGCAGGATCTGGCCGGTACTGCACCCTTGGGGTCCCAGTATGCCTTTTAACGGCAACATACAGGTGTATTTGACATTGGCTGCGTTTACATGGACAGTTTATTCCCCTTTTCATTCGGAATTAACGTTAAATCCTATTTAAAGTTATCATGTAAACATCTGAAAATACTTAATTCCGAATGAAAATGGCCATTCCGAAATAAAATCCATTCCGATGTAAGTGGCCGGTTTATTCCGTTTATCATTCCGAATTAAAGCTTTTTCTGTCCATGTAAACGCTTTTTCGGAATTAGTTCCCCCCGGTCTTTCTGCACATGATCGTGCATAGGCTACAGTACACATAGATGATCGCGAACAGGGGCACATATTGTTCCATAGCATACGCCTTCAGTTGATCATGACAAATCCTCTCTTACCTTGACGATTAAAAAGCCTCCATAATTTAGTAAATAAAGCTGTAGCCAGCCAGCTAGTATTGATGCTATACAAAATGCTATCCACAAAATGCTATCCACAAAATAGCTACATAGCAACTAACAACAATGGTATCCTGAGGTAACGTTAGATACAACGTTTGCTAGTCGAAATGACTGGACACACACAGGGACAAGTTAAACATCAATCAATTAATTTATTCCAACAGGTAGTTTGAGCTGCATGTGAGCCGCGGTCTTTCTCTCCTCTCCTTTGGAAACGAATGATGATACGTTAGCTAGAAAAAGCACAGAACCGGCCGGCAAAAGTGAAGCTGCTAGCAACAGACACTATAATACTTCCGTCGGGGGATTTCAAAATAAAAGAGCGACGTCTAAAAGCACCGTAAATAGGTTTCTTTTGTACATTATCTAACGTTAACACGAACCTAAACTAACTTTAGATTAGTTTAGGTTCGTGTATAGATATATATATTAGATATTGTAAAGAATAAACGTATTTACGGTGCTTTTAGACGTCGCTCTTTTATTTTGAAACCCCCCGCCCGGAAGTAAAAATTATGCTTATTTGTCTGCTTGTTATCAATGGGTTGCTACATACGGGGTACAATGTTACATAGGCTGTGCGTCGATGTTGCAGAAGCATAAAGGCCTGCAACACCTTTGCTTTTTCGATGTTGTGGTGCAGTTGCTTTGAAGTTGCTGTAGCATTTAGAGGCCTTTAACGTTAGCAGAATAGACACACCGAGAGTCTGGTTAATGTTGTTTGGTACGCTAGCACAGTAGCTGAGAATACCGGTCGCAGCTGTTTGTTTACTTCTGGTAAACGTAATGACGTTAACATCCTGTTTACGTTTACCCAATCAGAAGCCTTCCCAGCCCCAAACCTTACGATGACTCGAAAACTCCCGATTAGACAGTGACTTTCATGTAAACACCTTGTCGGAATTAAGATTTGACATGTAAACTCGCATGATTTTTTTTTTACATCCGAATGATTTGATTCCGAAGTTATAATTCGGAATTAAAAGTCACCATGTAACCGCAGCCATTGAATAGAATATTAAAATCGAAAAAAAGAAAAACTGACCAAATAACGAGTTTACTCATTGTTGGCGTTCAGCGCATGGCGCCACATAACGAGTAGACTTGTTGTTGGCGGGGAATGAGTTAAAAGACACATAGACACGTTATCATGAAGTGAATTCACCTCTTGGTATAGCGGTCTATGCTGTCGGCCGCGGCGTGGGAAACCGGGGTTCGAAACTCCCTCGGGGCATCGACATTTAACACAACACAAGTAAAAGTTGGTTCTCCACAGCGGTTCTCCACAAAAGGTCCTGGAGAGCAAAAAGATAGGAACAGCGACGGGGAAGGCAGGTATATGCAGGTGTATTTCAGAACGACCCAACATCGATAGTAAGGAGGTCTGTGTATATAAAGCCTTCAGGGGCGCTAATTACAAGCTGTGACAGCTGCGGGATGAGATTGATACTTGATACGTGTGGCGGGGAAAGCACCCATCAACACGGCACCTTAAAGGAACGGAGCGCGTGGCGGGGAATGCATTAATCAACATAGTACCTTAAAGGAACGGAGCGTGTGGCGGGGAGCGGACCAAACCTCACAGTACCCCCCCCTCCACGGGAGCCACCCGGCGACCAGCCCGACCCGGCTCGCCCGGATGGGCACGATGGAAGTCGGTGATCAGGCCGGGATCCACGATGAGCCGGCGGGAGACCCAGCTCCGTTCTTCCGGACCGTACCCCTCCCAGTCCACCAGGTACTGGAACCCCCGACCCCGCCGTCGAACGCCCATCAACCGGCGGACCTGCCACTGGGGGTGACCGTCCACCATCTCGGGAGGAGGTGGTTCCGGAGCAGGAGGCATCAGGGGACTGAGAGAGACAGGCTTAACCCGGGACACATGGAAAACGGGGTGAATGTGCATGGACGCAGGAAGCTTAAGACTCACCGCCGCCGGACTGAGTACCTTCAGAACCTCAAAAGGACCGACGAACCGGGGGTTAAGCTTCTTGGCCGAGGACCGAAGTGGAAGGTCCCGTGCGGAAAGCCACACCCTCTGCCCAGGGTGGTACGTCGGCGCAGGAACCCGGCGCCGGTCAGCCCCACGACTGGCGCGCTCCGATGACCGGAGCAGCGCGGTCCTGGTGATTTCCCAGACCCGACGGCACCGGTCGAGGTGGTCCTGTACGGAGGGAACTGCCACCTCCGACTCCTGTGCAGGGAAAAGAGGGGCTTGGTAGCCCAGGGATACCTCAAAGGGTGAGAGGCCGGTGGCGGAACTGACCATGGAGTTGATGGAGTACTCGACCCAGGGAAGGAAACGGCTCCAAGAAGCTGGTCTCTCGGCAGCCACACACCGAAGAGCAGACTCCACACTCTGGTTCATCCTCTCCGTTTGTCCGTTAGTCTGGGGATGATAACCAGAGGAAAGACGACCGTTGCCCCCAATCCCTTGCAAAAAGCCCGCCATACCTGGGATGTGAACTGGGGCCCCCGGTCCGAGACGACGTCCTGGGGAAAACCATGGAGGCGAAACACGTGGCGTGTCAGGAGGTCCGCCGTCTCGGCCGCCGAGGGAAGCTTGGGAAGGGCCACGAGGTGAACCCCCTTGCTGAACCGATCCACCACGGTCAGTAGGCACGTGTTCCCCTGGGAAGAAGGAAGACCCGTGACGAAGTCCAACGCCACATGTGACCAAGGACGGCTCGGAATGGGAAGCGGCTGTAATAGCCCGGAGGGTGCCTGGTGGGAGGCCTTGCTGCGGGCGCAGACTGCGCAGGCCAGTACGAACTCCTTGACGTCGTTCCTCATGGTGGGCCACCAGAATCGACGAGCCAGGAAGGAGAACGTGCGATGAACGCCCGGGTGGCAGGCGAACCGGCTGGTATGGCCCCACTGGAGGACCCGGGACCGGACCGAGTCGGGGACGAAGAGACGATGAACCGGTACATTGCCTGGAGCGCGATGGAAGCGTAGGGCACGCCTTACCACCCCCTCGATGCCCAAGGTGACTACTCCTACCACCCTGGCCTCTGGGAGGATGGGAGTCGGGTCCTCAGTGGTTGGAGCCCCCTTGGAGTGTAACCGGGACAGGGAGTCGGCCTTCGTGTTGCGGGAACCAGGGCGAAACGTCAGCGAGAAGTCGAACCGGCTGAGGAAGCTGGCCCATCTTGCCTGCCGGCCATTGAGGCGCTTGGAAGCACGGATGTACGTCAGGTTCTTGTGGTCCGTCCAAATGGTAAACGGCTCCTCGGCCCCCTCTAGCCAATGACGCCACTCCTCCAAGGCAGCCACAACCGCCAGCAGCTCCCGATTGCCGATGTCATAGTTCCTCTTGGCAGGGAGGAAACGACGCGAGTAGAAGGCGCACGGATGTACCTTCTGGTCTGTTGCCGACCGCTGGGATAAGATAGCTCCCAGTCCAGTATCCGAGGTGTCCACCTCTACGATGAACTGTCTCTTGGGGTCTGGATGGAGCAAGATCGGGGCGGAAGTGAACCTCTTCTTGAGGGAGCGGAACGCAGCACACGCCGCTGTGGACCAGTCGAACGGCAGGGCGGGAGAGGTCAGCCTGGTAAGCGGTTCCGCCACTTGATTGTAGTTCCGGATGAATCTTCGGTAGAAGTTGGCGAACCCGAGGAAGCTCTGTAACTCCTTCCGAGAGGTGGGTTCCGGCCACTCCTCCACGGCCCGGATCTTGCGAGGATCAGCTCGGGTCAAGCCTCTCTCCACGATGAAGCCCAGGTAATCGACGGAGTCGGAGTGGAATCGGCACTTCTCCGCCTTGACGAAGAGCCGATTGTGGAGGAGGCGCTCCAGCACATGGCGGACATGCTGGATGTGTTCCTCGAGGGTCTTGGAGAAGATGAGGATGTCGTCTAGGTATACTACCACAAACTAAACTCCTCCAGCATGTCACGAAGGACGTCGTTCATGAGCGCCTGGAATACCGCCGGAGCGTTGGTGAGGCCGAACGGCATAACCAGGTACTCGTAGTGGCCCCTGGGAGTCTTGAAGGCGGTCTTCCACTCATCGCCCTCTCGGATACGGACTAGATGGTAGGCACTCCGGAGGTCCAGCTTGGTAAAGACGGTAGCCTGGGTGAGAGGCTCGAAGGTGGAGTTCATGAGAGGAAGAGGGTACTTGTTCTTAATGGTGATCTCGTTGAGCTGGCGATAGTCGATGCAGGGTCGAAGGTCTCCGTCCTTCTTCCCAACAAAGAAGAAGCCGGCCGCCACAGGAGAGGAGGAAGGCCGAATGAGTCCTGCTTCCAAGGACTCAGAGATGTATTGATCCATCGCTGCCTTCTCAGGGACGGTCAGACTGTAGAGGCGGCTGCCGGGAAGGGGAGCCCCTGAGCGGAGGTCGATGGCACAGTCGTAAGGCCGGTGAGGCGGAAGGGCCTGAGCCCTGGACTTACTGAAAACCTCCATGAGGTCGTGGTACTCGGGGGGTATGGTCGAGAGGTCCGGAGGCGGCTCACAAACGGATCTCCGGGGCGAGGGACAGGACGCCGCCTGAAGACACTGGGCATGACAGGAGGAGCTCCACCCCCTGATGGTACCGGAGGACCAGGCTATGTGGGGCTTGTGCAGCGCGAGCCAGGGCCGGCCCAGGACTACTGGGACAAGAGGGGATCTGGTGGTCCAATGCGAATATCTCCAATGGCCTCACTAGGTCCTCAAGTGGAATGTTGGCCCGGGTAGCAAACTCGAAGTCTAAGAAACTCTCGTCAGCCCCCGAGTCAATGAGTGCCTCCACCGTGGCCCGTTGGTCCACCCAGGCCAGGGTGACGCTCATCAGACGGCTAGGTGGTGCACGGCTCTGGGAACGAGAAAAACGGCTCACCAGGATCTCCCGGGGTCCCGGCGAGCCTGGTCTTTTGGCCGGGTGGGGCAGTTGGCGATACGGTGTCCATCCCGACCGCAGTAGAGGCAAAGGCCGGACCTGAACCTCGCCTCCCGTTCAGCTTGGCTAAGATGTGAACGTCCCAGCTGCATGGGTTCCTCCCCGGGCACCGAACGGGAGGGGAAAGAGCCACCAGTCGTGTTGGGAGCAGGGCGGCCCGCAGTACCGTCACGAGTACGGGGGGTCTGGAGAACCTCTGGAGGTCCCTGTCGGGTTCTCTCACGTCTTCTCTCCTGGAGGCGTCCGTCGATGCGAATGGCGAAGCTGAACAGGTCCTCGAGGGACTCAGGTTCCTCACGGGTCGCGAGCTGGTCCCTGACAGCATCGTTGAGCCCCCTCAAGAAGGTGAGACGAAGCGCTTGATCGTTCCAACCGCTCTCCGTTGCCGCCAGTCTGAACTCCAGCACGTAGTCGGTGACCCCGCCACTGCCCTGCCGGAAGGTACCCAACCGGGCTCCAGGGTCCTGGCCACGGGCTGGGTGGTGGAAAACCCTGCGGAGCTCAGCCACGAAGTCTGGGTAGGAAAAACAGAAATCAGCCCCCATTGCCCAGGAGGCAGTGACCCACTGGGCTGCCCGGCCTGAGAGCAAGTTAGTCATGTAAGCCACTTGGGCTCCCCTTGAAGTGAATCGGCTGGGTTGATGACACAAAACCAACTCACATTGCATGATGAATGTGGCACAATCCTCGAAGTTACCATTGAACAACCGTGGTTCGGAGAGACGGGGCTCCCGAGGTGCGGGATCGGGAGGCGCGGGGCCTGCCAGGGCTGCGGGTGATGCTCCGGCCGAGGCTCCTGAAGTAAGTGGGGTTACAAGCAAGGTGTTAACGGTTTCACTCAACGCTTCTAATTGGTGGAGAATATTAGACTGCTGGCTAGCCAGAGAGCCAAGGGACCCCTGAATAGGCAGGACCTGGTCTCGGAGCTCCTGTACAGCAGCCGCAGCCGCTCCTAGCTGTAGGCTGTGGTCGTTGGTTAACTCTATCTGGACCGCCAACGCTGTTCTGACCCTCTCTGTGTCGGCTGAGGTCGTCATGGTTGGGTCGTAATGTTATGGTTTGTAACCGACCTCAAACGCAACGGCACAGAGAGGAAGTTCAGAGTTAGCCAAAAGCTAGGGCGTATTTATTTACAGAGTCACAAGATGGATGAAGTACAGCAATCGAACAAACGGGGATCTGGCATGTGACAATGTAGCGGCTCTGCAGATACTCCCAGTAGGTAGTGGTGAGGAATTGGCAAGTGACGTTGAAGCGGCTCTGCAGATACTCCCAGCTTTCACTCCCGGTGGAAACGGAGAGAGAGAGAAATCAGAGTTAGCCCAATGAACACACAGAGGCAGAGAGGTGACTGGTCCAGTATTAATCCAAGTGACTTGATCTTCGGTGTACCACACACAAGTTAGCTGAGTCCAGAGAAAAACAATACGGTAATCCTCAGTGTTAATCTAACACAAAAATTAGGTGAGTCCAGTACAACAAAAACGGGATTTCTTCGGTGTTCACCAAACACACAAAAAACTGATAATCCAAAAAGACTCACCAGAGCGCAACGCGAAAAGCGGGCAGATAACGAGGCGCAGCTCCGAACGGGGAACCAGGTTCTCCACAGCGGTTCTCCACAAAAGGTCCTGGAGAGCAAAAAGATAGGAACAGCGACAGGGAAGGCACGTATATGCAGGTGTATTTCAGAACGACCCAACATCGATAGTAAGGAGGTCTGTGTATAAAGCCTTCAGGGGCGCTAATTAAAAGCTGTGACAGCTGCGGGATGAGATTGATACTTGCTCCAAAAGCGTGTGGCGGGGAAAGCACCAATCAACACGGCACCTTAAAGGAACAGAGCGCGTGGCGGGGAATGCATTAATCAACATAGTACCTTAAAGGAACGGAGCGTGTGGCGGGGAGCAGACCAAACCTCACACGCACAAACACACACATACACCCCGGCAGCTTTTGAGCTCATAAACGAAGTATTAGCCGTCTGCTTTCTCTAGGTTTGGTCCATATCACCAGACAAGACGTTGACAAGACCTGACCAAACAACAACTCCATGCAACACCTATACTGTTCTTCTATGGGATTCACTAAAAACTTGGTATATTATGTAGTGCCTCATGCACCATGTCCAATGGATTAAGGGTCCAATTGGTGAGGACCAATGAGGTAGGGTTAAAATTGGGCGAAAGGACCAATGAGGTTATGGTTAGGGTTAAGGAGGGGCGTGAGGACCAATGAGGTTATGGTTAGGGTTAAGGAGGGGCGTGAGGACCAATGAGGTTATGGTTAGGATTAAGGTTGGGCATGAGGACCAAGATCATGGTTATGGTTAAGGGGGGGGGGGGGGGGGGGGGGGGGCGTGAGGTCCAATGAGGTTATGGGGTTATCTGGGTTTATATTATAAATGAGATACCAGGTTTTTAGGGAGTCGCACACAGTACTTGATTTCGGCTACTAGAACTAGAACAAACCAACAAAATTACTTTGGGGTTGGGACCCCGATTTGAAAACACGTAAAATAAACGAAAATATGATCATATCTGGTCACTATATTTTCCACTTGTAAACCGCAAATACACAGAAGCCAGTGTGGAGCCACGCAGCTCGCCTGGAAACAGATGTTTGTTTTTTAGGAGTAAACATAACTAACAGTGTGATAGTTTCATGGCATGTAGACGGCCAGGTCATAGACATGTTCCACCTCAGTCTGGAGGAGTCAACTGTAGGAAAACGGTGGGGAAGCTCTGGGATAAATGAAGGATTTGTCACAGTGAAAAACAAAAGAAAAGAATTTGCCAAGGCATGAGCAGCAGCTGTTTCTTTCTGGCGATGTCATCAATGATATTTTATGGTCTTCCAGCATAATTTACAACATCATCTCGCCACTACAACAGGATGTGTCCTGCCTGCTGAATCCCCCTTCAGTCGGAATCATCTGAAATAAGAATTAATGTAGGCTATACCGGATTTCTCCAGTAGGGGCAGCGTTGTCCCCCCGGGTGCCAGGTAGGAGAACTGAGTACAGATGCCTACACAGACATTCTAAGAGAGAGAAGGCGAGCGAGGGAGGGAGGGAGAGAGAGGGGAGGGGGGGGGGCGAGAGAGAGGGGGGGGGGGCAAGAGAGAGAAAGAGAGAGATAGAAAGAGTGAGAGAGAGAGAGAGAGAGAGAGAGAGAGAGAGAGAGAGAGAGAGAGAGAGAGAGAGAGAGAGAGAGAGAGAGAGTTTCCCCTCCATTACAACATTATCTAGCTTATTGTTAGACACCTTTTAATCCAAACTGTGTACAGCAGCGTTTTTCCAAGCACTGGATAAATGGATTTAAAATGATTCTGGAGAAATTGGTGGCCTTCACAGCTGATGTGTATTTAACTGGACAATTCACTTCTCCACAATGCAATATCTGCAGTGATGAATAAAGCCTGTAGCCTTGTAGGGTAACATTTAGTTAAAGGCTCTGTCCTCAATCAGAACAAAGGGCAGCTGCGTCCCACACTGCTGACAATCAGAAGGAATTGTAGGGTTAGTTTTTTTTTTTTTTTTATATAATTCTTTTATACAAGGCACATGGCACAAAACCTTTCTACTTCAACAGCATTTTATACGCACGCACGCACGCGCACACACACACACACACCATCAACCTGGACAGTATGATACAGTACAGCCTAGCGGTATCACACTGACCACAGCAGCTGACTGGAGTCACACACACACACACACACGCACACGCACACACACACACACACACACACACACACACAGTATGATACAGTACAGCCTAGCGGTACCACACTGACCACAGCAGCTGACTGGAGTGGGATACCACCAGAGGTGCCACATCAAAGCGGATCAACCCCCCCCCCCCCCTCTGGTGAGAGCACTATTACCCCCTCTGTGATGAATCAAATGTTCACCCACAATACAAATGGAAAACGACATCAAAACTAATAAGAGATCAGAGGAAGTTCTATCTTGATTAAATGTTTTAACATGCTAAAGATATCTCTTCTGGATTATGATGCATGGGAAACGAACAGGGTCGACGAGAGAAGGTCGGAACAATCTCACCGTGACGGAGGGGAAATCGAAAAGAGAGTTCCTTAAGGAGAATATTTGGCTGGAGTTCATTCAGGCTTTTAAGTCATGTTGAAAAGCACAGAAATATTATAAGTTTAATCCTGATCAAAAGGCAGCTAAAGTGAATTGAACAAAGCTGGATACAGGGCTGCTCAGAAGCGCTTTACAGGCATAGGGGAGTCACACACAAGGGGACCCGCGTCTCTTCTGAGTCTATGGACACAGGTGTGTTTTAGTGATATGTATTCAAATGTAACGTCAGAGGTACATATATGTGCATCCTTCATTGATATCCCAGATCCCTTGACTTTGGTCCAAGACTAAAACACTCCCTCACTCACCGACCTCCGACCTCCACTCATTTCATCCTCTGTAGGTGGATTACATGCTTATACTCTGCTGCCCTCTCCTGGTAAAAGCCAGCATTGCATTCACTAAACTAAATACGCTACATACTGGTCAGTATAACAGTTTGTAAAAGAGATAATGACAAAGCTGTCACTGAATGGTCGCTGGTTCGATCCCCAGCTCTGACGAAAGCGTGCATACCGGCTGTGCGTTGGTGACCGGAGGGTGGCTGGTGTTAAATACTGGTACGCACTGCCCACCGTCCCTGTTGGAGTGCCCTTGAGCAAGGCATCAAACCTCTAACTACTGCATTGGGACAGAGAACAGGACACTACTGCACACTGACATATCTGAAGAAATGCATGTGTGTACAGGGATACTGCATGTGCTTATCTTTCCAATACCATTAGACAACAGTTAGTTGTCAAGCAATCTGACAGCGGTTGCTTAGCAACACATACATACAGAGCTGAAGTAACTCAGCAAAACTTGATATCTCAGTGTTTTATTCACAATATGAAATCAGATAATGATTCAGAAATCAGATAAGCGACAGTAGCTCAGGAGGTAGAGTGGTCACCTGGTAATCGGAAAATTCCTGGTTCGATTCCAGCTCCTCCCGCCTTCATGTCAAAGTGTCTTTGACATGTATGCCATTATTATTCAGATTTATAATAAATAAAAACAGCAAAAACAATTATGACAATAATTATAAACCAATGTATGTTGTGATTTGGGGATGAAATCAAAGCCTATGAAGAAAACCATGCCTTGTTGATGTGTACTCAGAGATTGCAGAAACGTAGATGAGAGAACAGTGCAATGAACAGCATAAGCAGCACTTCTATGTGGACGTAATAGGCATCTGATTAACAAGTGTAGTATTTGTACAGTATTTGTATTTATGTCTTATCTGGATTAAACAAGTAGCATGTACATATATCACCAGTGCCTGTAATAATCATAATCCAGAATTGACAGACTGTGAGAGGAGGGATTTGGTCACCAGACATCAAAGCGAGCAAATACTATCATTACAATCAAACCTAATCTTTCATGGCTCTAGGGTGGGACTGAACCTTTAGTTTACAAAAATACTAGCCGATGCATTGTCTGGCTATATCAGGAAAGAATTGAAAATCTATGAATGTAGCTTTCTCATAGTCGCCACAACTCGAGGGAGGGAGGGAGGGAGGGAGGGAGGGAGGGAATAATAATAATAATAATAATAATAATAATAATAATAATAGATTGAATTTTAAGAGAGAAGCGCCTTTCTCAGACTCAAGGACACTGTACAAGGAAAGGATGGAAAAAAAATAAAAGTAAGTAATAAAATTGAAGAAATATATATAATAAAATACATAAAAGATCTGTGTATAGTAACAACAAGAAAAATGACCTGAACCTGCTGCACAGCTAACGTTATCTGTAGAATGGATGCTTGGCTTTCAACAGCCTCTTCAGCAGCGCTGTTCGGCGTCATGAAGTTAGCTAACATAACCTGTTCCTGCAGATGATGCACTCAGGCTCCAGACAGTCCAAGTAACCGCATACGCAATATCATTTTCATAATTTGACAATTGACAATCTTTGCTCTTTTTTTCTTGATGTGGAATGCCTTCCTTTTTGTTTGTTGGTTAGTGTGGCATCTGTGCAAGAAATCTGTCCGTTCTGGCATCACAAAATAGATGGCGTCGTTTTGTATGATTTTGCTAGCAGCTCATTATGCAAATCCTGACATTTGATGTCCAGCTAAAATAATGATTCCTCCCTCCTGTTACCAACATTTTTGTGAGAATGTGAATGGAGGACATATGGAGGTGTATACAAAATGCCCCACTAGTTATGAATAAGTGAGTGCTGACACAAATATGTATGTCGAATGGAAATGTAATCCTAATCCTAATTCCACAGCACACTTGATCTCACGTCAGAGTACACTGCACATTGAACATACAGTACACCGACAATTTCTCCAGACCTCTCTGGGCAGAGCCTGAGATGTGGCCAGCAATAGAAGCCCTTCCCCTACCCCCACTCAACTCCAACCCACAACATCAGACCAAAACAAGTGAAATATCAAGCAGGGTTCTCTTTTGCTGTTCACCAGCGTTACAGACTCCTTTAACATTAGGACCTACCTGACACTTTCCCGCCACACACACAGAAGTCTCATCCTCGCCGCCGCACGGCGTCCCGTCCATGACCATGTCTGCCTGACGCACGTAGAAGCGGAAGCCAGTGGCTCGACAGTTGAGCTCACAGTGCTGGTCCCCGGGGACTGAGGGAAGATTCAACATAATGACGGAGGATGAGAACAATGTACAAAAACAATACCTCTTTTGAGATTTTATTTAATAAAATACATATGTAGCTATAGACACGAATTAATGGACGCCGATATGGACCTGCTAGCCTAGTTGTCGGCCAAAAACACCTCTCCCGGAGTTCTAGTGGTCCGTGTCTGCTTCCATTAATTTGTGCTCAGCTAGGTTAGCTTGCAGCCGGATAGCTTTCTACTGAACGCACAGAGAGGACATTTGTATCTATCTTCTTGTCTGACTCTGAAGATGATAAGCGCATTTTCCACAATGTTGGTGTGTCCCTTTAATGATGTAAACATAATGAACTGTTACATCACACAGAGCAGAGGGGGTCATTGTATCTCTACAGTACTGCGACAAGGGGGGGCGACAGTGGCTCAGGAGGTAGAGCAGTCGTCTGGTAATCGGAAGGTTTCCGGTTCGATTCCCGCTCCTCCTGGGCAGCGTGTCAATGTGTCCTTGAGCAAGACACTTAACCCCTAATTGCTCCCGATGAGCAGGTTGGCACCTTGCATGGTCGCCTCTGCCATCGGTGTGTGAATGTGTGAGTGAATGGGTGAATGTGAGAAACAAAAATTGTAAAGCGTTTTTGGATCAAAGCACTATATAAATGCACCATTTACCGTATGTACTGTATGACTGTCATGGTCGTTTCCATTTGTGTCCTATCCCAAGTAGTATCGTAAGAGTGATGCTACTGAATTACGTTTTACACCAGTTTGTAAAAGAGATAATGACATACAGTCATTAGGCTGAATTTTATTTTGCTTTGTGAAGGTGGGAAACGTGCTGGTTTAAGATTGTGGTGCACAGTAAAAATGACAGTATGCTCGTCCTGGAAATTAACTTCATCAGGTTTATAGGAACAAAATTACATATTTGCTGAGAACACAACGCTCCACATTGGCTTGGGCCACCGCAGTGTGCTAGCCCAACTAGTCAGATGCAACGTATACCGGCTGCGGGGGTGGAGCCAGACCTTTGGTGGCAACATTATACAATTGTGTTTCTATATCAGGCAAGTCTGCATTCAATTTCAGTATACTGCCGCCCTTAATAGACTTTTTATTTGATCACTATGAGTAGCATAGATGTTTGATAAGGGGATTGGGTTTCTTCATTGAGTATTCCCTGATTACTACTGCTACAGTACCATAACAAAAAAGACAAGAGAGGGCAGTGAACAAACTCTAGGCTTGTCGTGGTGCCTTTCATTTACCTCAAATGCTTCATGATGTTTATACTCTGTAAAGGAACACAGCAACATTATGGGAAATGCATTTACCGTCTTCTCCAGAATCAAACAAGAAGATAGATTAATGGAAGCGGATACGGACCACTAGCCTATTTTAAGATTCTGGGAGAGGTGTTTTTAGCCAACAGCTACTGTAGGCTAACTGGTCCATATCTGCTTTAATTAATCTGTGCTAAACTAGGCTAGCTTGTAGTCAGATAGCTTTCTACTGAATGCACAGAGAGGAAATTGATATCTATCTTCTCCTCCACATTGCCTGTGGTGCATTTTTTCCTATTGCTAGGTTTTAGTGAGTTTTTCCTTACCTTCGTGTGGGGTATGTCTGGGAGTGTTGGTTTCATTTATTTTATTTATTTAAAATGTTTGGACTTCATGGTGTTTTTGTTTTGTTCTTGATTTATTGTAATGTTTCTTCTTGACTTGTTTAAAGAAGACGTGTCTGGCCCATGGGGACGTTAACATGTGTTGTCGGGTCTTACAAATACATTTGATTTTATTTTATTTGATTTGAGTACTGATATGGGTACTTGAGTTGATATAGACGATTTTTCTGTAAATATTTATTCTGTCAATTCCCTGAATAGAATACACAGTTGCATTTTTAAGAATTAATATAATGTTATTCCTATGATCTAAAGCAGTCTAGTATTCAACATGAACAACTCTCTCTGGTATGGTATATATATATGACACTAAGCACCCAGGGGAATGTTTTGAGTTCATAGGTACATTTTCTGTTTCTGAGCTCTACTATAGAATAAAGCTAATTTGGGTATAAAAAAGAAACCACACATTCTGTGGGTCTCTCATTCATTGTCAATGGAGCAGCTCCAGACTTTATGCCTGATGACATCACTACTGTAGTTTGAGACAATTACTTCTCTGGTTTCTGACTTTGGGAGAGAGTAGCCTATATGTTATGTCCTAGTCTATAGAAATAACATATTGTAATTCTTAATTTGGGTGCTGTTCCCCTTTAAAGGATAACTCCAACATTTTGGGAAATTAGCTTATTTAACATCTTCCCTGGAGTTAGACAAGAAGATACATACCTTTTTTGTCTCTGTGCGTGCATTTAGCTTAGGGAACAGTCGCTCCGTTAGCATAGCTTAGCTTCATCACTGGAAGTGGGTCAGGACAGTACCCTGACGTTCCCTACAGGTTTGTTGATATTCTCATTCCTTCAAAGGATCTGAACCGATTGAAGTTTATGGATACCATGACTTAAAATCCTCTTACCTTGACGATTAAAAGCCTCCCCAATTTAGAAAACAGTAATCCAATGGTTGGTATTGATAATATACTACTAACTACTGGACGCTCGGAGATAACCGGAGCTAACGCAGAACAGGATGTGTAAAACAAATATAATGACTTCCTTTCTGGGGTTTTCAAAATAAAAGTGCAACGTTTATAGCAGCGGAAAACGTTTATTTTGTACATTATCTAACGTTAACACGAACCTAAACTAACGTTACAACTAACCTAAAGTTAGTTTAGGTTCGTGTTAACGTTAGATAATGTACAAAATAAACGCTTTCCGCTGCTATAGACGTCGCTCTTTTATTTTGAAACCCCCCAGAAAGGAAGTCATTGCTCTCGTTATCTGCTTGAGTGTCCGGTTAGCTCCGTTAGCGTGCAGTAGTTAGTAGTATATCAATACCAGCCATTGGATTACTGTTTTCTAAATTGGGGAGGCTTTTAATCGTCAAGGTAAGAGGATTTTAAGTCATGGTATCCATAAACTTCAATCGGTTCAGATCCTTTGAAGGAATGAGAATATCAACAAACCTGTAGGGAACGTCAGGGTACTGTCCTGCCTCACTTCCAGTGATGAAGCTAAGCTATGCTAACGGAGCGACTGTTCCCTAAGCTAAATGCACGCACAGAGACAAAAAAGGTATGTATCTTCTTGTCTAACTCCAGGGAAGATGTTAAATAAGCTAATTTCCCAAAATGTTGGAGTTATCCTTTAAGTTTTAATCTAACCAAATGCCAATCTCCTATTTAATTGTCTAATTTAACTGATATATAATCCTTTCATGGTGATTCCTGTCACTATTATGGTATTAGCAGGGTGGATTCAGCTCTCCTACCTTCATTGAAAGGCTCCCACTCGTAGAGCCTGCCCATGAACGGCTGCTTGTTGTATGAAGAGCACTGATCTGCCCGCGCGTGTCTGCTTGATGGAGGACAGTCCTGCGGATGGGATGGACCACACACACAGACACACACACACACACACACACACACACACACACATACACACACGGTCAATAAAAACAAAGACTACTCCAGGTAGTACGTTCATACAGTAGCTGCAACAAGCTCACATTTCAAAATGTCTCGCTCTGGTGGCGTTGATGAGACCACTGGAGGCCGTCTCCCTCCTGGTACAGGCAAGACCACGTTCCTCCTTGGATTCCAGCATTTATGATGGCTGTCCAATAAAAGTCAAGCTCTGTGACATTTCTCCATATTCCACTCTAGTCTAAACAGGCCCCCATTTACTTACATATCTGTGCGATTGCACAACCGAGACCCAATAATGTAAGACCATAGCGATATTACATATATTAATATAGAGTAATACCATAAAGATATTCTATACGTCTTCTTCATACATCACACCATGGATCAGATGCCCTCAGTGCAGGCTAAAAACCAAACAAGTAACGCTTTATATTAAGATCCTTGTAATAAGCATTAGTTAATAAGGCCCTTATAATATGCTTATTAACATTATTACGTGTTAATAAGACTATTATATATATATTAAGTGTTAAAGGCCAACCTTCACGTTGTATTTTTGTTCAATAAACAATGTGGACTAGGCCAACGGTGAGTTTCATGAAGAAGGAAAAAAAAAAGTATTGAAATTGACCCAGTTTTAGCGTTTTTATCAAACATTTTGTCTGCCCAACACAATCACCACGCACGTGGATATTTTAATCAATGGTTCATAACGTGCGTGTGTAATCGAAATGATCTCGTCACAACAGGTGCAGGGCACCAGGGGGCTCACCAGGGGGCGCTGAGAGTCACACACAGCTAGTGGCAGGCACTGCAGGCAGAGAGCCTTGCTACCATAGATATATGCTTGCTACTACTAGCCGAATGAAAATGTATCTGTTTCACCTAACACTATTGCTCCGTGATTATAGCCACCCATCTCTCAAGCCACAACCACGTTACATATTTGTAATAATGTAAATCATTGTGTCGTTGTACACATATTGTGTTTATAACGTTAGTAGCTAACATAGCTTGGTAGCTATTGTGCTAACAACATATCCCGACATCCGGCTCGCTGGCCGGCATGAACGGCCGACCCAAAATGGTTCTCTCCTCTCTGTACACCCCGTCCCCACGGGTACCCTGCCGGGGGGCCCATGGACGCGACAACGGCGACAATGGTGGCAGCCTGTAGGGTGCTCGAGCCCGTAAAGGCTAGTGGTACACGATAGCTATGAGCTAACAACGGCCGCCGCTGTTGTCGCGTCCACAAGCTCCTCCGCAGGACACCCGCGAGGACGGGGGCACACAAAGAGGAGAGAACCATAGGCTAACGTCAGTGTAGTGGTCCCGACTGTAGCAGGGACGGCGGAGATATAGGCTAACTGTGATGCACCGAGTGGGCCACCATTGATCTAGTACTATGACCCGGACGGGCAAGGCATTTCCTGAAGTGACGTCACGGCCGTGCTAGCGTCTGATAAGCTTTTAGATTCGGCTCATTAATATGCACCTGTAGTGACGTCGGCGTTTGATAAGCTTTTTTGATTCGCGCGTGCATGTTATTCGTGCGTGGACCTTTTTAACTCTTTCAGAGTGGCATTTCCGGTGTCAAATGGAAAAAAATAAATAATGAAATTATATACCAATGATGTAAACTACCCATCATTGATCAGTAGGGTTTAACCTGGAGGTTGGGCTTTAATAATAGCATCATGAACACATTTATTAGATTATAAGACATTTATACAGTAAGCACTTGTAAGAAACCATTAGACTGCTTAAGAATGTTATAACTGCGTTGGTGGGCCCACTTGCCTAAGACAGCGGTGGTGCATATGATTATCTCTGGTACAACTGTTAGCAAATAAGCTTTGGAGGCGTAAAAGTGGCGAAGGTACAGTTACTTTGGATCACACTGGACCTGTGAGAGTGGAGGGTACGGTTCAGGTTCAGGAATAAGGAAACTGAGGTGAAAGAATACCTGACAAATGTATGTTTATGTCGACATGATGTGTTCTTTGTATTAATGTAGCTTTATTTTCTGTTTAATGTAGTTGATTTTTCTTAAATTTTATTTATATATTTTTTTGTTTCCCTCCCATGTGGGGTGTTGTCATTGTAGTCTTGATGTTAGTGGTCTAGGTGGGTGTGTTGTCTTTCAGGACCGACCTATGTTGATTCACATTGTTATGTCATTACTTTGTGTTGTTCTGATGTCCTGTGTGTGCAAAAGGAAAAAAAAACGTCAATAAAGTATAAGTCATAAAAGAAAATAACATTAATAAAAGCCTTGTGAGTTTCTTATAATTGTTTATAATAGCATTACAAACACATCTTTGTCATTGTTAAATATTTACTAATATATTTTTGTAGCTTTATTAAGGTAAAAAAAACATTATTATTAATGTATTAGCAGTATGTACTTGATAACAGTTAACTAAGATGTTTGCAGCTACTGGATCTAAAGTGAGAACAATGCGTTATTATTAAGGTTAAAGGGGCACTTTACCAAAAAACAATGTTGATTTTTTTTGCACTTCATCTATCTCATACACTAATAAATACATAAAAAAATCGAAACAGTTTTGCAGACATTCAGTTTGACAGTTATTAAGCGTAAATTTGTTTGAATATGGCCACCAGTGATGACATTGGGGATATTGATCCCGCTCAAGCCCATGTCCATCCCATTGCCGTTGTGTCCTTGGGCAAGACACTTAACCTACTTGCCTCGTATGAATGTGTATGCATGTGAATGAATGTTGGTGGTGGTCGGAGGGGCCGTAGGCGATGATTATTCGCCACGCTTCCGTGAGTCTGCCTCAGGGCAGCTCTGGCTGCAATTGTAGCTTACCACCACCAGTATGACTGTGTATGAACGAATAATGGACTCTGTGAAGCGCTCTGAGTCAGAGAAGAGCGCTATATAAATCCAATCCATTATTATTATTATTATTATTGAATCAACATTCAACACAACGTTGTGTTGTGTTAATTACAGCAGCATGGTAAGGTATGATAAGGTAGCAGTCCTTATAAGATAAGGTATTAATATTTTAATTTTTAATTTTTATCTACATCATTTCATGGAGCTGTAACCACAACACAATGATTCAATGTCCCTGATGACATCACTGGTGGTGATGACCATATTCAAACTCATTTACTCTCAATAATTGTCAAATTAAATGAATGTGTGCAAAACTGCTTAGATTCGGTAGCTGCAAACAGCTTAGTTAACTGTTAATAAATGCTGCTAATACATTTTTACCTTAATAAAGCAACAAAAAAGCTTAGTAAATGTAAGTTAGTAAGAGTCAATAAATATATTTGTAACGCTATTATAAACAATTATAATAAACTCATTGAGTTATATGTCTTATAATCTAACAATGAATGTGTTCATGATGCTGTTATTAACATGTAATATAATCTTATAAGGACTTATAAGGGCCTTATTACCTATTAACTAACACTTATTATAAAGCGTTACCAAAAAAAAAACACAAACTCTGTGTGGGAGATCTTACATTGTTGTTGCATATCTTGTACTGGACGTGCTCCCCAGCACAAGAGGAGGTGGGTAGGGGGCTGTAGGGTCTTTCAGGGGTCTGCGGGGGCTCAGCGGTCTGGCTGCCTGGGTAAGACTCCTGGGCCTGTGGTTGTGGTTGTGGATGGACCTGGTTCTGGTTCTGGTGGGTGGCACCAGGCTGGTAGAGAGAGGTCCAGGCTGGATGGTTGTGTCTGTGCTGGGACCCCCTGGGCTGCTGGTAGGGTGTGCTGTAGTGATGCTGTGGGTTGCTGTAGGGCCATAGGCATTCATTTACCACTCTTCCCAAGACCTAAAAGTGTCCTCACCACTAAGTTCAAATAAATTTCATGCACGTTTAAATCACTGTTTCCATCGACTCCACAAAGGGTTAACTCCTGCCTGAACAACACTCAAAGACGGAGGAGAGCTCGAGATGAGTCAAACACAACAGAACAGAACACGACAGAACACAACACAACAGAACAGAACACAACACAACACAATACAAGACAACAGAACACAATACAAGACAACAGAAGTTGAACACAACACAACACAACAGAACACAACAAAAGACAACACAACACAACAGAACACAACAGAAAAGGCATCTTGCTGGGGCCTCCGTGGGCCATAACATTATGGTACTGGTAGGCCGTCAAATGACTCAAAGTGAGTCAGAAGATCTTAAAGAACTTCTACTCATGCACAATAGAGATCATCCTGACTGGTAACGAAGGTTATCCATATAACCCTAGTTATATGAGTAGACAGGGGCGGACTGGGACACAAATTCAGCCCGGGACATTCAGCCCGGGACATTCAGCCCGGGACGCACCAGCCCACGCACCGGCCCCGGAACTGGCCCACACAACGGCCGTTATGAAACACTCGTCCAGTATTAAACAACCCAAGGCTGTGGCTAAGGAGTCAACATCAGGGAGACCAAATCTACATCTCTGTGTGTGTATGTGTGTCTCTGTGTGTGTGTGTGTGTGTGTGTGTCTCTCTCTCTCGCTGTGTGTGTCTCTCTCTGTCTCTCTCTCTCTGTATGTGTCTTTCTGTCTCTGTCTCTGTCTCTGTGTCTGTCTGTCTGTCTGTCTGTCTGTCTGTCTCTCTGTCTGCCTGCCTGTCTGTCTGTCTGTCTGTCTGTCTGTCTGTCTGTCTGTCTGTCTGTCTGTCTGTCTGTCTGTCTGTCTGTCTGTCTGTCTGTCTGTCTGTCTGTCTGTCTGTTTGTCTGTCTGTCTGTCTGTCTGTCTGTCTGTCTGTCTGTCTGTCTGTCTGTCTGTCGCTCTCTCTGTCTCTCCCCCAATTAAACTGTCCTACTCTACATCACCAGCATGTTTCGCAGCAAGTCACTTGTTCCTTCCTCTACTAAACAGGTCTGTAATTTTCAAATATTGTTCTGCATCTTTTACTAGCAATTTTAGTTTTTAATTCTAGCTTTTTCAGCTCCACCATTTCTTTTTTTTACAGGGGCCAATTTCGAATTGCATATCATTCTTGGTTGACACTGAAGTTAGTAAAATGCCATCCGAATTATGAAAAAGCATTCTTGATGGAGAAACAGTGTATCAAAAATCTGAAAAAAGGAAAGATAGCCTGTTTGAAATTCTCCCAGTTGTTAGATTACTGCTTCCCTCTGCTGATCATCTCTTCCACCTTAGAGCTATATCTCCAGGCAGCCTCACGAATGTTCACTAAGCACAACATTTGACGACACAGAAGCGAATCTTCATTCAAACAGCAATGGCAGGCAGCTCGCACAGTAGAAGCAATCGTCCGTGTTATCTGATTTGGAGAGTATTCCTTCATTAACACTTTGGCAACCACTGGGCTTAGTCTAATTAGTGGCTAGAGGACCTGGGAATGTAAACAAACGTGTGGGTTTTTGTACAACTATATCTATGCTTTATAGTGTTGCTATCTGTCCATTCTCATTGTCAATTGAGTTCATAAACCGTCCCTTCAAAATGGCAAAAAAAAAAAAAAAAAATGCATCAGTAGGTTGTCATTTTATAGCACCGTGAATATAAGCTTTATCGCAGATTTTGTCTCATATATTTTCTGGAAAGCTAGTTATGGAGCTAATGGCTACTAACGTTATATTCAACGGCATTTCCGTTTTATATATGCTAATGAAATAACTCAAACTGCATATGATCCGGGCTGTCCCAGAGCATGTATGCATGAAAGGGGGGGGGGGTGGGGGGTGGGGGACGTCATTTAGTATTATTGATTACCAATACAGTGTCCGTGTAACTAGCCACATTCACTGATCGACTGCTTGCGTCTCACAGCAAGGTCTGATCCGGCTGTAATTTAGGTGAAAAAGGTCTTACCGTGAGCCTGTGGGATACCCCCGGGCATGTAAATTGTACCTAAATTGTACCTCATCCCATTTCTGCTTTGCACTATATAGTACTGTACATTAGTACACTGCATAGTATTGTATATTATATGGTAACTCAGAACATTGTACATATGTCTATACCGAACACTGTGACCTCATTTTCTTCTTCTAAATTACATGCTATACTATGTTATTTGATACTATCTTGTCTAGCACAGTCTCTGGAGCGTAACAGTAAGAAGCATTTTGTATGAAAGTATTCTGTACTGTAGGCGGTTAGGTGGTCGAGCGGAGATTGCGTTCGTCACCAGCCCCGGAGCTGTGAGCTTGGTTCGCCTGTTCGAATCCAGCTCACAGCTCCGGGGTTGTCACCAGCTTGGCTGGCCGTCTGCACTGATACAATTGGCTGTATCAGAGGGTGGGAGAAGCTGGCCGGGTGGGTCCGGGTCGTTGTAAACAGCGACTCCTACAGTTCGGTCGGGGCGCCTGCTAAGCGCGGATTGGACGTGAGGGGGATAGTGTGGTCCTCCCACACGCTACGCCCTCTCAATGAGAATCCGCGCTGCCAGGTGAAAAGAAGCGGTGATTGGCTGGACGTGTGTCGGAGGAAGCACGTGGTAGCCTCCACTCTCCCAAATGATCTGACTGTGGGGGGTAAAGCGCAGCGACCAGGAAGGGACTGGGAATTGGCATACGACTAACATTGGGATGGGAGAAAATCGGAGGAAAATGAAGGGAAAAAAAAAAAAAAAAAAAAAAAAAAAAAAGTATTCTGTACTTCTGTATGACAACTATTAAAGAAACTTGAAACTTGAAACTTGAAACATTTCGCCGTTATCGATCGGCATCTGGTAGATCGATATGTCCATTGGCTGATGATGAATCCCATTATTCCATGGTGAAATCTGCAATTCGAAACGTGATCCACAGTGCATTGTGTTGGTTCAGGATCCGGGTACTATGAAACTGAATGAAAAAAATTAAGTTTTCCATTTGCCCACAAGGCATACTGCAGTGGAGCGATGGAGCCCCTAAGAGGATCTGGCCGGTATTGCATGTTCTCGATTCCACAGACGAGGGTAGATCTGCAGAGCCGGTCGGGATCTTGACCCAGTTATTAATATGGAATAAAACAATAACAACTTGCCACGGCTATATACATGCCTCTGGTCCACAACGCATGGCACCGAAACCCGTATATATACGTGGCCGGTCCCCATTGTGTTAAAAGGACAACAAAAAAAACGTCTCTGAAGGCTTATATTGTCAGAGAATAGGCTACGGTGTCAGAGAATTAAAAGAATTAGGCTATGCGGTGGGGCGGCTACGTGGCGTAGTGGGCAAGGCGCTCGCCACGAAATGCTGGAGACGCTGGGCTCGTCAGTTCGAGCCCCGCTCTCCACATTGCTTTCAGTTTAGCTGGTCGTCCACAGTAATACACATTGGCCGTATTACGGGGAGGGAAACTGAAGGGTGGGGATCGGGCGTTGTGGACAGCGACTCCTACAGGTCGGTTGGTGCGCCTGCGCAGTAGAATCAAGAAGCGACGGGGGCGGGGCCCCTCCAAAGCCCAGACCCCGACGCTGAAAGATCGAGCCGCGCAAGTGAAAAGATGCGACGGCTGTTACCTCGAGTATCGGAGGGGACTCGTGCTATGTATGACTTAGTCCACATTGCAGCCGGCTTGTGGGAGGCAAGAAACAACGTTCGAAGACAGGGGAGGGTTGAATTGGACGATATGAAAAATTGGGATGGGAGAAAAATAGAAAATGGGAGAAAAAGTGGATAAAAAAAAACAAAGGCAAAAAGCCTTAACTTCCATTACTGCTTTTTGCCTTTGCACAGCATAGCATCCCTCTACATGAATATTTGTACCACTACTGTATATCTGTACACTCTACATGTGTATGAATACTATTACATATGTACCTCTCTACATATGTACCCCTCTACATGAGTATTTATACCACTATATCTGTACTCTCTATGTGTATACCACTATATATGTACACTCTACATGTATATATATACCACTATATCTGTACACCTCTACATGTGTATGTATACAACTATATCTGTACATCTCTACATGTGTATTTATACCACTAAACATGTACCCCTCTAAATGTATTTATACCACTATACCTGTACCCATCTACATGTGTATTTATACCACTAAACATGTACCCCTCTAAATGTATTTATACCACTATACCTGTACCCATCTACATGTGTATTTATACCACTAAACATGTACCCCTCTAAATGTATTTATACCACTATACCTGTACCCATCTACATGTGTATTTATACCACTAAACATGTACCCCTCTAAATGTATTTATACCACTATACCTGTACCCATCTACATGTGTATTTATACCACTAAACATGTACCCCTCTAAATGTATTTATACCACTATACCTGTACCCATCTACATGTGTATGAATACCACTATATCTGTACATCTCTACATGTGTATATATACCACTAAACCTGTACCCCTCTAAATGTGTATTTATACCACTATACCTGTACCCCTCTACATGTGTATTTATACTACTATATCTGTGCCTCGCTAAATGTGTATTTATACCACTATACCTGTACCCCTCTACATGTGTATTTATACTACTATATCTGTGCCTCGCTAAATGTGTATTTATACCACTATACCTGTACCCCTCTACATGTGTATTTATACTACTATATCTGTGCCTCGCTAAATGTGTATTTATACCACTATACCTGTACCCCTCTACATGTGTATTTATACTACTATATCTGTGCCTCGCTAAATGTGTATTTATACCACTATACCTGTACCCCTCTACATGTGTATTTATCCCTCTACATGTGTATTTATTCCACTATATGGCATAAATATAGTGGATCTATAGTATATATAGATAGTATACAGTATATAGATACTGGACTGTATAGGACTGTGAAGCTCTGTATCCCCCCCCCCCCCCCACCATGCTGCGTTGACACCTGAATTTCCCCAAGGGGATTAATAAAGGATCATCTTATCATCTTATCTTATATCTGTACCCCTCTACATGTGTACTATTAACACTATTTCAAAGGCTAACTATAGTAAGTAAAGTTTGCCTCAAGATGCTTGCCTCAACGACTACCGCCCTGTAGCTATCACCTCCATAGCCATGAAGTGCTTTGAGAAGCTAGTAAAGGGCTACATCTGCTCCTCCCTCCCCATCAACATGGACCCCCTGCAATTTGCATACCGCCCCAACAGGTCCACGGAGGACGCCATAGCCCATGTGCTGCACACAGCAGCATCACACCTGGACAAGAGGAAGGGGAACTATGTGAGAATGCTATTCATTGACTACAGCTCGGCATTCAATACCATAGTCCCCTCCAAACTCATAGCCAAGCTCAGGGACCTGGGCTTGAACTATGACCTCTGCCAGTGGGTCTTGGACTTCCTGACGGGCAGACCCCAGGTGGTGAGAGCAGGCAACTGCACCTCCTCATCCATCACCCTCAACATAGGGCCCCCCAGGGCTGTGTTCTGAGTCCCCTCCTCTACTCCCTGTACACACACGACTGTGTGGCTCAGCGGAGTAGCAACACAATCATCAAATTTGCCGACGACACAGTGGTGGTGGGCCTGATCTCTGCCAACGACGAGAGGGCCTACCTGGAAGAGGTCAAGGTCCTGGCGGGATGGTGCCAGGAAAACAGCCTCTCCCTGAACGTCAGCAAAACAAAGGAGATGATTGTGGACTTCAGGAGGTCGGGGGTCAAGGACTACAGCCCCCTCAGCATCGACGGGGCACCGGTTGAGAGAGTCAACAGCTTTAAGTACCTCGGAGCCTACATATCCGAGGACTTGACATGGACCACACACATTGACAGTGTTGTGAAGAAGGCACGACAACGCCTCTACTTCCTCAGGCGCCTAAGGAAGTTCCAAGTCAGTCAGAAGATCCTTAAGAACTTCTACTCATGTACAATAGAGAGCATCCTGACTGGCAACATCACCTCCTGGTTTGGGAATAGCACTGCACAAGACCGAAGCAGACTACAAAGAGTGACACGTTCAGCCGAACGCACAATCGGAGGGGGGCTCCCCACCCTCCAGAACATTTACAACAAGCGGTGCAGGGGGAAGGCTAAGAGAATTATTAAGGACTCGAGCCACCCGAACAACTGCCTCTTTGAACTGCTGCGGTCAGGCAAGCGATACCGGAGTCTCAAGGCGAGTACAGAAAGACTCAGAAGAAGCTTCTATCCCCAGGCCATCAGGCTGCTTAACGAACAATGAACACTACACAACAACAACCATCAAACGCACATAGCACACACATCCACACGCACACACTCACTTTAAACAAACACACTGTAGCACCCACTCCCCACACTTTATAGCACACACTCACTTTAAACAAACACACTGTAGCACCCACTCCCCACACTTTATATTTATTGATGAAGGATTGCACTACAACTCGTACACCTTACTGTAAATTGTACCTAAATTGTACCTCATCCCATTTCTGCATTTCTGCTTTGCACTATATAATATTGTACATTAGTACACTGCATAGTATTGTATATTATATGGTAACTCAGTTACGTCTATTCTGCATCGAACATTGTACATATGTCTATACTGAACACTGTGACCTCATTTTCTACTTCTAATTTACATGCTATACTATGTTATTTGATACTATCTTGTCTAACACAGTCTCTGGAGCGTAACAGTAAGAAGCATTTTGTATGAAAGTATTCTGTACTTCTGTATGCCAACTATTAAAGAAACTTGAAAACTTGAAACTAAGGCTTTTTGCCTTTGTAGGGCAGAATAGACAGTAAGCATTTAGTTAACTCAGTATGTTGTAATGGTATAGTAAAGCAGCAGTTTGATTCATCTCCATGTTGTTAATACAGGTGTCAGAAAGGCCAGGCAGGGAGAGGAGAGAGAGGTGAACAGGTTTATATTTAGACTGTGAGCTGTAATGTTATAGAGAAAGGCCAGGCAGGGAAAGGAGAGAGAGGTGAACAGGTTTACATTTAGACTGTGAGCTGTAATGTTAAATTATAATGGCTGTCCTTGTCATTTGAGCATTATTTTCAATCAATATCTCTCCTGGCAGTTCATGCCAACCAAACCAAACAAAAACACGTGTTTCACATAGTGATTGTCAATAATGCAGGCATCAGAGAAAGATGGATGGCGACTGAGAAAGAGAATGTACCCAGGCCATGGAGAAGAGAGAGATGTGAACAGGTAAGAATTTACGATCAAATGTTTCTAAGGCATTCTTTCCTCTGGTAATTCAACAAAACAAGCGCAAAAACAGTTGATGTATGATGACCAGTGTTGTGCTAGTTACTGAAAAATAGTAACTCAGTTACTTTACTAGTTACTCATTTCAAAAGTAACTCCGTTACGTTACTAGTTACTTACACCCAAAAGTAATGCGTTACTGTGAAAAGTAACTATTTAGTTACTTGAAGAAGAAAAAAATTGCTCCCATGCAGATAGATACTCAAAATCGGTTGATCAACTTGACAGTTTCCATTCACATCACTGAACTCTGCTAAGCAATGTGGTCTAGATACAAACACAAATCTGACACAAACACAAATGTCCCGACGTAATAAGAAATGCACCGTGCCTAATTGCTCGGGGAGGTTGAGCGCAGGCACGTTTAGGTTGCGCGCATGCACGTCTAGGTTCTAGGTTGAAAATAAGTGCTTGAGGAACAGCCGTCTTGCAACGTTGTTTAAGATATCAATCGTGCATTGCAACGTTAGAATAGCTAGGATATCAATTGTGCATGAAAGGACTATATTTATATTGTTTGATTAGTATTGATGAGATTCCCTGGCAGATTTGTAGTCAAAATGCGTTGATCAACTTGAGTTTCCATTCATTTACATTCACATCACTGCACTCACCAGTGTCTGTCGAGATGTAACCTTAGTCCAGCAGCCGCTTAAACATTTTCTTTATCTCATTTCCATGTTGTACTGTATATTCTCTCTCCAAGTAGTAGTCCAAAAAGTTTTCCGTCCCATTTGCTGTGTGTCGCCTGGTGTCATTCTACGCGGGTGGCGAGTGGATTTGGATGAGTCGTGGTAGTTAACGTTAGACTCCAGTATCTTTGAGCCAAAACACAAATGACATAACTAAAACGTTATTTTCTTTTCGCTCGACAAAAGAGAAATACGCGAGTAGCTGGGGCTGCTGGGCGCTGCCATTATCAGTCAGGAATAGTAAACAAAACACGCCCCCAGCATAGCGTTTCCCCGTAGCCAGACAGGATATGAGGATAATAATAATAATAATAATAATAATAATAATAATAATAATAATAATAATAATAATAATAATAATAATAATAATAATAATAATAATAATAATAATAATAATCACTACCGCTCGCTATCAATCTACGCCGTATATAACGCAAATAACGCAGTGACGAACCATTCAGTAACGTAAGTAGCGTTACTGAATTTCAAAAGTAATGCGTTAGAGTACTAGTTATCGCCAAAAGTAACTTCGTTACTGTAACGCGTTACTTTGTAACGCGTTAGTCCCAACACTGATGATGACTGATCCCCCCTCTGAGTTGCATCACTACCAAAACAAAACAAAACAAACTGGTCAGACTACTGCTTGACCTTACTCCTAGAACCCACCTCACCCCTG
The DNA here is from genome assembly GCF_963971535.1 of Notolepis coatsorum. Lineage (NCBI taxonomy): Eukaryota > Metazoa > Chordata > Actinopteri > Aulopiformes > Paralepididae > Notolepis > Notolepis coatsorum. The sequence continues at coordinate 56,977,800 of NC_140184.1, read as the reverse complement.
CCCACTTTGACAACCTAGGATGGCTTAGAGTAGACGACAGAGTACAGCAACTTGCAATGGGCCTGGTCTACAAGATACACTACACGACCAAGGTACCCATGTACATGTCAAAATACTTCCCAAAGGTCAGTGAATACCACGATCACAACACCAGAGGGAGCTCCACAAATCATGTTAAACCCAGATTCGGCTCAAACAAGGGACTAAACACGTTTCGCAATTATGCCACATCAATGTGGAACGCCCTACCCAAAGCTGTAAAGGAATGTGAATCACTACCCACTTTCAAAAGCACTCTCAAAGAACACCTACGGGAGACTGCAATTTGAAACTGGCCCCCACAAATGTCCTAACCCAGTTGTACAGTAAATGACCAAGTATGGCTTTGTCAGTATTCCAATGTACAGTGTACAGTGTCCCCCACCTACCCAACCTCCTCCAATGTACAGTTTCTACGTCAAATGTATATACACTCTTTTCTGGACACTTTTTGTATCACAAACAGTACTGTATTTGCAAATCTGGTATGTCATAAATGTATAGATGTAGCAGTACTGTCTATCTGTATGTCATATATGTTATGATAAATTGAAAATGGGGGACCCTGATGTAAACCAGACGAATTGGATGTATTGAGCTGTACTGTACTGTACCCATTCTGCAATCTGTTAATAAAGTTTTCAATCAATCAATCAATCCCTTAACAATTGTATGTATTGAGCTTTATACAACGGCATGCAAATTTCTCGATTCTGATTGGCTGAAACAGTCATTTTACACGTCTTTATTGGCAACAATCCACGCTGCTGGCCCAGGACCCGCCCACAACCGACCCACATCACATCACTCCGCCGGATCACAAGAAGGTGGCCAATAATCTTTACAAATGGATATGTTGATGCGACTAAACGACTAAATATCAAGCGATTCTGTCACAGCGAATGTCTTAGTCGTTTAAACAATGTTGGATGATGTAATTGATGGGTCTTGAATCATTCTGTAACAAAAGAAAAATCGCGGATTGATTGATGGATTAATTTGCGATTTTTTTTTCAATTTCTTTTTCCTTTCGACTGTCAGCGCTCGCTCTAGTCTCCACCCACCGCCACACACCCCCCCCACACACATACACACACACACGCACACACACACACGCACGCACACGCACGCACACACACACACACTCTGCCTGCAACGCGGGGGATAGTCAGAGAGCTGGGTGCTGCGCTGTTCTAAGTGAGCATGGCCTATTGAGTTGATTGATTGCTAATTTTATTACTGTACGCTTGGTTTCCAACTGGTTAAGTTTAGGCCCTCTACAGTAGGTTTAAAAAAATAAATAAAATAATAGGGCGAAGAAAACGTTTTTTTCCTATAGGGCAAAGAAGACTTTTTAATTTGTTTTACCTACTTTATATAGAAGCATCTAAGAATGAAGTTCTATGGAAAGTAGGTCTGCATTCCCTTAACAATTGTGTGTATTGAGCCGTACTGTATTGTACCCATTCTGCATCTGGTAATAAAATGTTCAATCAATCATTCCAATAATACACAGTTGGATGTGTTAGTTGGTTGGATGCACTTCAAGCTGCTTCCACATGAGGCAACTTGTCTTTTTTGTAGTTGTGGGAACTACTTTTTCTGGCGGATGGTTTTTTCAATAAATCTTCGATTAATGTGTGTTTATTGTATAGAAATAAGGTTGGATGAATCTAGCAGTTGTATAAAAGCTTTACATCACTTGCAGTCGTGATTTGTGACCAATAAACCATGCCTAGGGGGGTCTAACGACCCTCGGCTGCGCCTCGGGCCTAACGACCACCCCTAGGCATGGTTTATTGGTCACAAACCACTCCTGCGCGTGATGTAATGCTTAATTGTACTGTACTGTACCCATTCTGCAATCTGTTAATAAAGTTTTCAATCAATCAATCAATCAATCAATCAATCAAACCACTCTCCAAATCAAACCTACTCCCTTGTGTTGGGCTCCCAGCTGTTAGACCTGTGGCCTCCTCTCCCGGTAGACTGGTGGGGTTCAGGGTCCGGGGAGCGCCTCTGTCTGCGGGGGCGTTGAGTTGACTGGTGGGGTTCAGGGTCCGGGGAGCGCCTCTGTCTGCGGGGGCGTTGAGTTGACTGGTGGGGTTCAGGGTCCGGGGAGCGCCTCTGTCTGCGGGGGCGCTGAGTCGTCCCGGAGCTTCGGTCGGCGTCTGTCTGCATCCTGCCGTAGCCGTACCTCCCCGGGGACATGCGGCCGTCACCAACCCTCCTGGGAACATTCAAATAAAGAGAAAAGACTCAAACCAATGATGGATGAGACAAAAAGAACATTGGCTTCTATACTTAGATTTATTTTAATGAAGATCTTTTTTCCGGGACTTCCGGTTAGCGGCAGAATGGAGTAGGAGCTCCCGGGAAAACAATGAGAAATCTGACAAAACTTGAGAATTAATTTGGATAAAGAGATGCCATCTCCTGTTGCTGACGTATATCTGACATCTCCTGTTACTGATGTATCGGACATCTCCTGTTACTGACATACAGTATCTGACATAATTATTTTATGTTTTGCATATATATTGTATATATATATTTGTTTTGTAAAGATTTTAATTAGTAAGGAATTACATTCATTTTGAGTAGTGGAAAAGGGGTAGGATTAAATAAGTTCTCCCTACTCCTGTTCGAACATGTAAATTTAGTTTATTTTTTTTATTATTATTGCTAGAGATTAATTATTTGTTTTTGTTTTATTTTGTTTGTATTTACATGTTCAAAATAAAGATTTCAAATCAAATCATCTCCTGTTACTGAGGTATCTGACATCTCCTGTTACTGACATATCTGACATATCCTGTTACTAACGTATCTGAGTTAGAGAGCGAGGAGCCTGGGGAAGTTAGCGGGAGAGAGAGGGTAGGATGTACAGAGGAGAGAGAGTGGAGGAGAGAGGTGAAGGATGTATAGGTTTTTCAAAGTGTATACAATATTGGTGGATGACAGCTATAGCCATCTCAGAGCAGGAAGACACCAGAGAGAGTCAGTGTGTTTAGCAGCAGTCGGTCTCCACGATAGTGAGCAGGGTGTTCAGCAGCAGTCGGTCTCCACCACAGTGAGCAGGGTGTTCAGCAGCAGTCGGTCTCCACGATAGTGAGCAGGGTGTTCAGCAGCAGTCGGTCTCCACCACAGTGAGCAGGGTGTTCAGCAGCAGTCGGTCTCCACGATAGTGAGCAGGGTGTTTAGCAGCAGTCGGTCTCCACGATAGTGAGCAGGGTGTTCAGCAGCAGTCGGTCTCCACGATAGTGAGCAGGGTGTTCAGCAGCAGTCGGTCTCCACGATAGTGAGCAGGGTGTTTAGCAGCAGTCGGTCTCCACGATAGTGAGCAGGGTGTTCAGCAGCAGTCGGTCTCCACGATAGTGAGCAGGGTGTTTAGGGTGTTTAGCAGCAGTCGGTCTCCACGACAGTGAGCAGGGTGTTCAGCAGCAGTCGGTCTCCACGATAGTGAGCAGGGTGTTTAGGGTGTTTAGCAGCAGTCGGTCTCCACGACAGTGAGCAGGGTGTTCAGCAGCAGTCGGTCTCCACGATAGTGAGCAGGGTGTTTAGCAGCAGTCGGTCTCCACGATAGTGAGCAGGGTGTTTAGCAGCAGTCGGTCTCCACCATAGTGAGCAGGGTGTGTGCATGCAGCAGCAGTCGGTCTCCACCACAGTGAGCAGGGTGTTTAGCAGCAGTCGGTCTCCACGACAGTGAGCAGGGTGTGTGCATGCAGCAGCAGTCGGTCTCCACGATAGTGAGCAGTGTGTTTAGCAGCAGTCGGTCTCCACGATAGTGAGCAGGGTGTTTAGCAGCAGTCGGTCTCCACGATAGTGAGCAGGGTGTTTAGCAGCAGTCGGTCTCCACGATAGTGAGCAGGGTGTGTGCATGCAGCAGCAGTCGGTCTCCACGATAGTGAGCAGGGTGTGTGCATGCAGCAGCAGTCGGTCTCCACCATAGTGAGCAGGGTGTGTGCATGCAGCAGCAGTCGGTCTCCACCATAGTGAGCAGGGTGTGTGCATGCAGCAGCAGTCGGTCTCCACGACAGTGAGCAGGGTGTGTGCATGCAGCAGCAGTCGGTCTCCACGACAGTGAGCAGGGTGTGTGCATGCAGCAGCAGTCGGTCTCCACCATAGTGAGCAGGGTGTGTGCATGCAGCAGCAGTCGGTCTCCACGATAGTGAGCAGGGTGTTTAGCAGCAGTCGGTCTCCACGATAGTGAGCAGGGTGTGTGCATGCAGCAGCAGTCGGTCTCCACCATAGTGAGCAGGGTGTTTAGCAGCAGTCGGTCTCCACCATAGTGAGCAGGGTGTGTGCATGCAGCAGCAGTCGGTCTCCACCATAGTGAGCAGGGTGTTTAGCAGCAGTCGGTCTCCACCATAGTGAGCAGGGTGTGTGCATGCAGCAGTCGGTCTCCACCATAGTGAGCAGGGTGTGTGCATGCAGCAGTCGGTCTCCACCATAGTGAGCAGGGTGTGTGCATGCCAAGGTCGTCAGCAGGTTCCTAATCAAAACATTGCACTGAGCAGGCAGGCAGAGAGAACTATGGAGAGTGTGAACGGACGTTTAGTGTGTGGAAGGTGAACAGCGTGTCACATAGCAACGAGAAGAGAGGCCGGGCCTGTCGTTGCTATGCCGAGAATATTATAATGTGGAGATCCTTCCGGGTGTAAGTTAGATTTTCGCTACAACACACAGACGAGAAGAGCTTGATCAGAGACTTTGAAACGGCTCCCTCCTCCCCTCGCAAAAAGGGGGGGGGGGGGGCAGCAGAGGGAATTACAAGGAGTCATTAGAATAATGAATTTAGTTTCTTCCCAAGACTTTTCAAGGACAATGACAGAATTGGTTTCCATCTGACTACGAGGTTTTGTTTATGGAATAAACAACGTTTGTCGAAGAAAGGTATCACGCTGGCAGTGTCGTTTCTTCTGATTATGGATGTACTAATAGGGGTTGCAAGAAAAACACAACGCACAACAGAGAGAGAGACGAAGGAGATGAGGAGATGAGATTGGCTGATTGCCAGAATCTAACAGAGGGTAGGATGTACAGATGAGAGAGTGGAGGAGAGAGGGTAGGATGTACAGATGAGAGAGTGGAGGAGAGAGGGTAGGATGTATGGAGGAGAGAGAATGGAGGAGAGAGGGTAGGATGTAGGGAGGAGAGAGTGGAGGAGAGAGGGTAGGATGTACGGAGGAGAGAGTGGAGGAGAGAGGGTAGGATGTATGGAGGAGAGAGAATGGAGGAGAGAGGGTAGGATGTAGGGAGGAGAGAATGGAGGAGAGAGGGTAGGATGTATGGAGGAGAGAGAATGGAGGAGAGAGGGTAGGATGTACGGAGGAGAGAGAGTGGAGGAGAGAGGAACCCCCAGCGGACCATCCACTCAGATCTATAGTGGTCATAAAGTGGATTTCTTCCACACGACACTAGACATGTATTACAAAACATTAAATATCTTTGGATTCTTTGGAAGTTGTGATATAGCTTTAAATTGTATCTGAATCTGGATATTCTCTTTTTTTTTTTTTTGGCAGATCGCATACGTTTGGCTTAGAAGTGACTAAGATCTTGAAACATCTAAATTGGTTTCATTGGTCTAGTCAATCCAGTCTATCTATTGTATGTATCGCTCACTGAGCTTTTAGCCTATAGCCAATGGAAATGCTAGAAATGGTCACGTGCTAGAAATGGTCACGTTTCTTTATATTCCAGCTCTGCGCTCTCGCAGATGGGACCATCATCCAGACACGCACTGTTGCATGTAACAGATGATAGAGAGGTGGTTTGCCAAGTCTGTATATCTAAGCTTTTTCTTTTGATACGCCTCCTCCACTGAATCATCCCAAGGCACGGTCAATTCTATCAAATAAACGAACCGCTGACTAACAGACCATAATACTAGGTCAGGCCTCAAGTTAGTGCTAACTATCTCTCATGGAATGAGTTTTCCTCCCAAATCTATCTGCATCTCCCAATCAGTAGGTCCATTTACAGTAGGTGGCTTGACTCCTGCCTGCCTAAAAACCTAAATTTCTCTCCCTCACAAAGATAAATCCCCTCCCTCACAGGTCCTTCCAGCTAATCTGCCTCTTCTCTACACTTTCCCAGTTCATCTACTGTCCCTGCTTAGCCTTCATAAGTAGATTGAAGCCCGGGAAGTCCCCTGGCCCCTGACAGGTTCTCCTCAGAATGGTACAAGTTATTTAGAGAAACATTGGTTAAAAGTGTTTAGGACACTTTCAACTGGGCGTTACAAAAGAATTTGTAATGATATCACTAGTGATGCACGATATATCGGCCGCCGATATAATATCGGCCGATATGGCCGTTTTTTTACACATCGGTATTGGTCCGATATCAAGATAGGGCAGATATTAAAAAAAAAAAAAAAAAAAAAAAAAAAATCTTTTTACATGTTTTGGCCTTAAATAGTTTCAAAATATCAGTCATTTCTGAAAATAAGTTACAAAAGTAAAAAAAACATGCGTTTTGGAAAATAGCTCTTTATTTGATTATCATAAAAAAGTGTTTTCTATACAGAGATATCGACATCGGTAAATATCGGTATCGGCCAGAACAGCAATATTAATATCGGTTATCGGTATCGGCCACAATTTTCACATCGGTGCATCACTAGATATCACTATTTAAATCTGTCACTATTTAAATCAAACCATTGCAAAATAATATACAGTATAAGAAGGTGTATGAAGGTATTCATGGCAGCATACAATTCGGAACTGTGTAGAAGGATTATAGCTAAAGTATACAATGGATTACAGAACTTGAAATTGACAGATACAGCATATATCAAGGAGAAGTGGGAACGGGAACTAAACTTCACTATAACGGCAGAAGAATGCGGAACAATGGAAAACAACCAACTTCCAGACTTGGAGAGAATTTGAGTGAAGAAGATGGTCAGATTCTTCATCACACCCTCACAAAGATATAGAGATGCAGGAGCAGACTGTTGGAGGCAATGTGGGAATAATAACGCCAACCACTATCATCTGTTCTGGGATTGTCCATCCATTGTACTTTGTTGAAGCAATGTATTTGGGGAAAATAGACTTTGATATAAGGGATAATAGTACACTGTGAATAGTGTGAATATATTTTTCAGTTAGTTAGATAGTAAATTATATTGACATTTGTTTACACTGCTTGTGTTGTTTTTACTAGGCTGTACCCCCCCCCCCCCCCCTTCCCCCATGCTGCTATGATGCCTGAATTTCCCCAAGGGGATCAATAAAGGAATATCTTATCTTATCTTATCTTATAATGATGATAAATATATTTTTTACATATTAACGGTGGCAACCAGAAAGGCTCACAAGGAAGTAGATGAGTCAGGTAGTGCCGATGGAGGGAGAATGGATGGACGTATGCATTGAAACAACAGAGCGAAAGGTTTGAGGAGAGATGAGGAGATGGTGGGAATTAGTTTAGTTTGGTTTATTTAGGATCCCCATTAGTTGTTACCACAGTAACAACTACTCTTCCTGGGGTCCTCTCAAAATAACATAACACATTAAAACATAAAAATCATTGTACAATCAGAATAAAACAATTCTTCCATGCACATTGTACAAGCAACAACGCCAAAACAAAGAATAATAATGGCAGTAAAGATAGTAATTTGTCTGTCTACATGAATGAAGCTCCACAGAAGTGGAGAGGTGACAGAGGTCCCAACTCTCACCCACCACCACACAAATGCCCTAATTTGGTTAAAAACTATTAAAAAAAAAGTATATCATAAAATGATTTATTTCTGTAAAATCTCTGTACGATTTATTTTTTAAACTTGTCTTACTGGTAATATGTGTTCGATGTAATGGCAGTTTGTTCCAGTTTGACATAGTTTTCTTTAATGAATTTGGAATTGGTGAGGCCCACAAGGCCAGACATGTGATTTTGTTTATTTTATTACATTTTTCGTAAGTGCTGTTTTTTGTGTGTTTGTATGCAAAAATGGAAATGAAGAGATAATTACAATTAAGCAATAATACACGAGAACCGGTGGAATATCAGGAATATTGCGACGGCTGTGATGCGCCCGCAGCCACGAGCGCGAAGCTCGAATTGCGTCGGCATCACAGAGTGGCAATATTCCTGATATTCCACTGGTTCAAATGTATTATTGCTTTTATACAGCAAGTTGCACCGTCTGGAAAAATATAAGGATGAATACAGACAATTCTAGGGTATTTTATATCGATTTCAGTGAATTGGCATAGAAAAATAGTTCCTAATGATGTATTTTTGCTATGGAATTTCAAATGGAGTAGGCTATCAACCAGCTTGGCAACGCAAACGAATGACGTATTAGTCTGATTTAACATACCCGTTAACTATAAACAAGTGGAAAAATATAGAGGACGGGTCTACATCTAACGGTATTCATAAAAACAGCATTATTAGACATGCCAATCCAACGAAAGACGAGCTGGACGCGCTGGAGAAAAGCCGCAATTAATCCTTCAACGGCCTGGGCATTGAACAACTGGAACTGTCCGAGGTGCTGATGACTTTTTCCGACTCCCGCTTGCATTAGACTCCTCTATAACAGTTATCAACGGGTACGTTAAATCAAACATAACTTTGTCCGTGGAGTAGGTTGACAGTTTCCGTTTGATGGATGGCAGAAACTTTCTACAACATTCTAAAGCCAGAGCAGTGGTATATTCATGGTGATTTAACCGTGAGTGTATCATGAATATACTCACGACCAATCACAATGCGTGGTCGGACCTACCTGTTGTATAATATATAATAATATAAAAATTCCATACAAAAAAGTCTCAACTAAATCATATTTTTTGAATGAGAAAAACGTCAAAGCCAATTGCATTTGAATTGAGGCACAAAATGCTTTTTTCCTCATTTCTGTGCAGTGGTAGAGTAAGTAAAACACTTTTTGTTGATATACTTCTCATATATCAACACATAGCAACCATTGTTTCTTCCCACATGGTCGACAAATGAACATTCTAAAACATTCAGTCCAAGGCCTCGATTTGGCGTCCTTTGACAAGGACACAAGACAAGGACAAGTCGTTGGATTGCTGTGGCACGGTCCAGGGAGCTTTTGTTGTTATTTGGCTGCTTGGGTTCCTATCCCAACACCCCCCTCCATTAACCCTTTCACTGCCACACGACAGCCGGTTAACCCTTTCACTGTGACAACACAGAAGGTTAGCCCTTTACTATCACACAACCGACGGTGATGCTCCATCATTAGCTCTGCGGATGCGGAGCTAATGATGGAGCATCGCCGTCGGTTGTGTGATAGTAAAGGGCTAACCTTCTGTTGCGTCGCAGTGAAAGGGTTAAGCTCTTTCTAAGCCGGAGTGCACAGGAAGGAGATCACAAACATGCCAAGCACAAGCCGAGCCACTGACTCCATCTATAAAAGAATGTCTTTCCACTGGATGGCAGTCAGATGGACTTCACAGAGGCACCTTTAGACCAGACCGCTCAGCATGCAGAGCAGTCCTTACAGGCTTTATTTTATACTGCCCCCAAGATGCAAATCCCCACTACTGTGGTACTTTACCTGCGGACGTCAGCCTGAGCCTCTCTCTCCCGATGTGGATCCCCTTGTTCTTCATGGTCTCTGCTGCTACTGCTCCTGCTGCTGCTGTTGGAGCTTTGAGGTCTCACTGTGTCACGGTGCAGAGGGACTGTGGGCCGCAGGGCTGAAATCACATGGCCCTGATGCTGGCGGTGGGCCCCGCTCCCGGACGGGTAAGCGGACAGGGACGGGGCATACAAAGGCAGGCATGGTCGGGTCTGTGACTGCACCCCTCTCCCGCAGGTACGTGAGCAGGTTGTCCAAGACCCCCAGGACCCCCAGGACCCCTGAGCCATCTCTCTGTGACCCACTGTAGTCTGTTGTTGAGGATCTGTCCTCTGAGGAACCTGAATGGAGACACAACAGCACCCTGGGTTAGCTAATCCGCATAACACAACACACAGACAACATGGGGACATGTCACAGAGTTGTCAGGGCTGCCCAGGACAGCCAGAGAAGCTCCATCATTGGGGCCTTAGTTCTACCCGGTATTGATTGATGTCTTTATTGAAGCAATAAAACAAGGATTGTGCAATACAATACAAAGAATATTGATCAAAAGGATAAAAACACAATAAAGCCCTAGAGCTTGTTTCCATTGTGGTCCTTGTGAAGTGAAGTGAATGTAAGTGTGCATATGTGAGCGTGTGTGTGTGCGGGGAACATAAAACAAGATACAATATATAAAAACAAAACCAATACTTCACATCAATAGAGACCTCATCAAATAACAATGACCCTACAGGGGTTCCAATATTTATAACCAATACAGGGGACAGATAAAAAAAAAAAAACAGAGGATTAAGAACCCTTTTGCAGGTATCCCTCTTGAAAAGTCAGAAGTCGGTGACCTAATATCATCAACATGACCTCTGTCCACAGTGTATAAAAGTACAGATGCAGCGATTAGAGGAGGGGTGTCTGTTAGTGACCTATCCCCTATTGGCTACCGGACGTTTTCTCCACTGTTAACTCTATCCCTCGTGTGTGACAGGAACGTTATAGCGTCAATCACTGCTCTCTCTGTCTGGAAACCCTGCCGGTGCCAAGCCTGTGCCAAGCCCCCCCCCCCCCCCCCCTTCCCCCTACAGGCCAAGCAGGCTTTAAACCCACGCAGCCACATGGAAATCCTGCTCTTTAAGAAGCACTTTGTCTCCATTCAGGCCGACCTCTCTGAGCTAATACATGGGCATTGTAAATGGGCTGTGTCTTGGGCTTTTGGGGATAGTTGGCAGTGGGCTTATTCCCTGTCAGTCACCAGCATGTCCCCGTCTTCTCCTCCGCTCCCCTGCTACACGCCTTTGTAATTCAACTCCACTGTCATATCCAGGGGTCAGCCAGAGGTCACACAGCTGGAACCCTTGGAAATATGAGGGTTCAACCTCTCTCTCCCTCCCTCTCCCTCCCCCCCCCCCCCCCCATGCGGTATGTCCCTGATTGGCCTTGTCTGATTGGACTGACCTGTCAGCATCTTTCAGCCATAGGTTGGCCATTAAATCTTGTCTCATCATTCCAGTCTTTCTTCATTACACCTGGGGTTGAGGAGGACATTGGCTGACAACTGTCATCACCCCCCTGTGTTCAGCCTTGGCGTTTCACTGCTGCTCTCATCACGAGTCAACAGATTTATACCCTGGTGGGATTTCCCCTCCAGCCATCTCTCCTGACTGATTGCATGTTTACAGGTACCGGGGTAGAGACCAGACAGTGCTGAATTGAATGGCTTTACAGAACAATAACAGAGCAGCTGCAGTGCAGACCCCAGTAAAATGTTCCCTTGCGAAAGCCGAAAAAAACCCCGATATATCTTGTATTCACTCGTGGCTTGTTTTGGTAATTGGACGTGCTCGGATCGGAACAGACACAATCACACATGCCATCTTTGGAGATTCGCAGTCCGTGCCACAACCACGGGGACTGGAGATGGGCAGGGAGAACAACAGAAACCCCCCTCAGCCTGCAAACAGTGGAGGGAAGTCTATATTGCCGTCAAACACAGCACACATGTTAGAACACAGACACCTTTCTCCCTTCACCACCAGGCCCCCCCCCCCCCCCCCTTCCTCCCAGCAGCTCACCTTCCTGTGGTCTGCTGTGAGCTGGCAGTCCAGCGGGGGTGCGGAGACCAGCAGTATGAGCAGAGAAACTCTGTGTGGAACAAAGTAGATTAAACTCCCAAAAATATAGTGTGTGTCTTTATAAAAAATATAAAAGAAAACTGGTGTAGATTAGATTTGAATCTATTGTCATTTGAATCTATTGTGTACAGCACAAGTACAGCACAACGAAAAGAAGTTGGCATCTAACCAGAGTGCAAGGTAACAGTAAAGTGCATTAACAATATACAGTGTACAACAAGTGATTAAAATGGAATAAATATAACAACGCCATTGAGTAAATAATGCTAATCTGATGTATATGTACAGTATTACAGTGTTATTATGTACAGTGATACCAGTATATATACACTATGGTACAAGCCATACTGGCCAGAGTATGGAAAATTACAGATATAGTATATACTCTATGGAGGCAACATAACAGTCCAGTAAACAGAGTACCCATCCCATCTTTTGCTTTTACTAAACAGTATTAAACTTGGACCATCAGTTTGGGGTCATTGGACAAAAACAATTGAGATATATACTGTAGGCTTTCTCCTCTTCAAAGATCGAACATGTCAAAGATGTAGCAAATAAAGTAACTCTGCATTGATTTCTGGCATGCTATACATGGTTCTTGGTATTGGTTTTTATTATTGGGGAATATAATTCTCCATTATGGATACTCTTATGTTAGCCTGGTATCGGACCCATACCAGACTTGGTAATGGTGCGTCACATAAATCCTTTTCATAATTGATGGTATACTTTTGAGGAATATAAAGTTATCAATGAAGATGATAATACCTCAGGATCCAGACCCAGGCTTCCCTCATAGCTCCTCCTGGACTCTTGGGAGTTTCTGGTAAAGGAGTGAAGTTTGCAGACACAGACAGACCTAAATAGCAGTGGCATTTAAACACAAGGCTTGTCTGTAAGACCACACTCAGAGTCGTTTATGTGTCTGACCATCCTGTTAAGGTCCTGACTAAGGGGGAAATGGCTGCTGCCTACTTGACCATATGAGTTGACCCCTGACCTCACAGTCCTAATGAGTGCTGCCCCCCTTGCTGAAATACTACACCCCCTTGTGACAGCAGTTCTTCAGTCCTGTTAGGGGAAACACCCCGACCCCCCCCCCCCCCCCCCCCACACCGCTCACACACACACACACACACACACACACACACACACACACACACACACACACACACAACTCATCTCCTGTGCAACCTCTGAAAATAAACTGAAGTTCTCTATTGAAAATGATAGGGGGTTGGGAAGACCACCACTAGGCTATCATAAATATGGTGCACATGATCCAATATTGTCCCTCCAAAATTAACTTTTGGTTTGGTCTTTGCAAAATATTTAGCTGGGTCATTGTAATAGAGAGTTAGAGCATGGGCCCGTTTGAATTAGGTATATCAACAATGCTGTCAGTAATGACAGATGAAGTCCAGAATTACTGTGTTTTACTGCAAAATACATATTTCATATTTGTACTCACTGTGTATGACTCAAATATACACATCCAAGTAAAAGTATCCTATACAAGTAAATACTTAAATTGGGTTAAATAAAAAAAAATAAAACCTACTCGAAAAGGTTGCTACGTTATACTGCCTGCAGGCTGCAAATCACTAAAACATGAATGCACACTATGATATTGGTGATGTTCCAAAACACAATGGCTGTGAGGAGAGTGGAGTTCCATGCGTTAAATTGAGTGAATTGACATAGAAAAAAGTTAACTAATTTAAACTTTCTTGGACAAACTTTTACTAATTATTATTGTTGACTATTATGATCATTATATGAATTGAAAATGGGGGACCCTGATGGAAACAAGACAAACGTCTTTTTCAGGTCTGCATCCCCTTAACAATTGTATGTATTGAGCCGTACTGTATTGTACCCATTCTGCAATCTGTTAAATAAAGTTTTCATTCATTCATTCATTCATTCATTCATCACTGGTGTTGTTGTTGTTGTTGTTGTTGTTGTTGTTGTTGTTGTTGTTGTTGTTGTTGTTGTTGTTATTATAGCCTACTTATAAATCAATCAACACATGAAGCTACTGTATCATCACTATACCATACCTTTGGGTTACTGGAGACGTCGGCTATCTAGCTTTTAATTTAGCAAGTCACATCAAAGGTCGCATACAATTGTGGCGCTGTGAGATTCATAAGCAAACGCAGGCTGCAGTGCACAGGTAGCCTCATTCTCCAGGGAAAGTTCAGCCGATTAGTCCAGGTGAGGCGAATCAATTCTCTCCCGACACATCCCAGCGAATCAATAAATCCGTATCAAAAGTCGAACGGTCATCCCGATATCATAGGAACTCTGGTGACAGGTCATCGTGATAATACTCCTCATCTACTTCGCGCTCTGCCTCCCTCCAGCTCTCGTGACGCTACGAGTAAAAGCCACAAAGTTGGCTAATGAGACCCGATACGACCACACGGAGGGAGAAACCAACTTGCTGCGCCCCCTGCTGCATCTCTCTCTCTCCCTCTCTTTCCAAATACATGCACAAGAGTTAAAGATTGAGAGAGAAATAAATAGATAGAGAGGGAACTAAGGCTTAGTTTAATGTATGGACTGACTTAATACAACAATTCATATGCGTGCATGCAGCCACTTTACCTTCTTTACCTTTCATCTTTTTGCTCCGATTTCTCTGCCCTCCTCCACAACTTTCCACAAACATTCTATCCCCAATGACAAACACCTTACCTCCTAAACCTTCCTGGGTGGCCATAACTATTATCTCTATCTATATATCTATCTATCTCTATCTCTCTCTCTCTCTCTCTCTCTCTCTCTCTCTCTCTCTCTCTCTCTCTCTCTCTCTCTCTCTCTCTCTCTCTCTCTCTCTCTCTCACACACACACACACTCTCTCTCATACACACACTCTCTCCCACACTCTCTCTCTCTCACACACACACACACACACACACACACACACACACACACACACACACACACACACACACACACACACACACACACACACACACACACACACACACACACACACACACACACACACACACACACACACACACACACACACACACACACACACAGTCTCACCTTTCTGAATGATGGACCAGGACAATATTCTCCAAGACTACAGAGGAAACATGCTGCTACATGCTGCCCATATAACGTGAGGCAGAGAGAAGGTGTTGTAGGGCTTTCCACTGACAACACCGCAGAGAGAAGGTGTTGTAGGGCTTTCCACTGACAACACCACAGAGAGAAGGTGTAGGGCTTTCACTGACAACACCGCAGAGAGAAGGTGTAGGGCTTCCACTGACAACACCACAGAGAGAAGGTGTAGGGCTTTCCACTGACAACACCGCAGAGAGAAGGTGTAGGGCTTCCACTGACAACACCGCAGAGAGAAGGTGTAGGGCTTTCACTGACAACACCGCAGAGAGAAGGTGTAGGGCTTCCACTGACAACACCGCACAGAGAAGGTGTAGGGCTTCCACTGACAACACCGCAGAGAGAAGGTGTAGGGCTTTCACTGACAACACCACAGAGAGAAGGTGTAGGGCTTCCACTGACAACACCGCAGAGAGAAGGTGTAGGGCTTTCCAGTCAGAGACGTTGCTAAAAGTTTTTTTTTAGCAGTCCTTTTATCATCTATTTGACTCGAAGAAGACTTGGAACTAGCGATTGAGACCAGGCATAAACTCATAAAGAAAGAAAGCATAAAGATTAAGAAATCGAGAAGTTGCGTCATTTTCATATTGACTTGTATGCAATCAGAATTCTTTTTGCAGCTGTTGACTGTATAAATGGGCGAGTTATATACAAATGCACCCCCTGCAGTTGTTATGAACAGTGAAATTAGCTATAGACAGTGTTGGTTGCTGTAATTAAACTAATTACAATTTTACTTTTTTCTTATTTCTGCTCATTGAATAGTAAATTCCAGATGTTTGTTTTTTTAGTTCAAGAGTTTTAAAAGAAAGGGATTTGCCCATCACCTTTCCACAGAGTTCACACACTAATATGAAGCACTCTTCTTTAAATAATGTTTGCTGTGATTTGAAGCTTTTCTACAGTTGCATGTTTTGTTTTTGTTTTAACTTTTTCCTGTTATACTTGCAGTTATGTAGGCAATGTTGAATTCTATTATAGTGAACAAATAGGTAACATGTAACGTCATATTAGCATTCCTACACAAGAATAAATAAAGTTATCCAAAAACAAATTAATTTAATTCATTCATTTGTTTATTTCAATTGAGACACTAATGGAAACAAATAAAAAGATAAACATTTAAAATAAAACAGCAACATGTAAGAAACATTGTAAACATTAATTGTAAGGTCACTACGTCAGGGAGGAACTAATCACCTGTATCTGTTGGTTTTAACGTGTTCTTTGTTGTCGTAACACACGGCGGCTCTGTAGCTACAACTTAAGCTAGACTAGAGACATTTCACACAAAGCTGACCACCTCTCCAAATAAGGCAAAAATGAATGTCAGACTTTTTTGGGAAGCCTCAACAAAAGAAGATTATGTGACCGCCACCGCCTGGACATTGATGCGCTAATAAGACCTTCATCCGTGCCAACCCGGAGAGAAAGGCCACATTTGGAGTTGGAGATGAAGTTGTGGGATCGGATGCATGCAGCAGGCGCTGCGCATCTAAGGTAAGGGACAATAATAATGTTGTCGTTTAAAACTGCCGCCATGCAGCATCAGGCATTGGGCTGTGTTGGCACTTTCTTCGTCTGTTAACTTACCATGGTGATTGATCTGATCTGTGGTCTGTGCTGCCCTGCTAAACTGTGAGTTGTTCAGCAAACTTAACAGTCGAGTCATTCCTACTCGTTAATTTGCACCCCCCCCCTCCCCGCTCCTCCCTTTTCGTTTTATTTTTCCCCCTCAGCATCCTGTTATAAATGCGTTATATATGATTATATTCTGTTGGCTTGGCCTGCCTGAGTCAAATTCCCGGTAGGAATTATGATCCCAGTCCGCGAATGCCGCAGAGAGAAGGTGTAGGGCTTCCACTGACAACACCGCACAGAGAAGGTGTAGGGCTTTCACTGACAACACCGCACAGAGAAGGTGTAGGGCTTCCACTGACAACACCGCACAGAGAAGGTGTAGGGCTTCCACTGACAACACCGCAGAGAGAAGGTGTAGGGCTTTCACTGACAACACCGCAGAGAGAAGGTGTAGGGCTTTCACTGACAACACCGCAGAGAGAAAGTGTAGGGCTTTCACTGACAACACCGCACAGAGAAGGTGTAGGGCTCAAGTTCAAGTTTCAAGTTTCTTTAATAGTTGTCATACAGAAGTACAGAATACTTTCATACAAAATGCTTCTTACTGTTACGCTCCAGAGACTGTGCTAGACAAGATAGTATCAAATAACATAGTATAGCATGTAATTTAGAAGAAGAAAATGAGGTCACAGTGTTCGGTATAGACATATGTACAATGTTCTGAGTTACCATATAATATACAATACTATGCAGTGTACTAATGTACAGTACTATATAGTGCAAAGCAGAAATGGGATGAGGTACAATTTAGGTACAATTTACAGTAAGGTGTACGAGTTGTAGTGCAATCCTTCATCAATAAATATAAAGTGTGGGGAGTGGGTGCTACAGTGTGTTTGTTTAAAGTGGGTGTGTGCTATAAAGTGTGTGGAGTGGGTGCTACAGTGTGTTTGTTTAAAGTGAGTGTGTGCGTGTGGATGTGTGTGCTATGTGCGTTTGGTGGTTGTTGTTGTGTAGTGTTCATTGTTCGTTTAGCAGCCTGATGGCCTGGGGATAGAAGCTTCTTCTGAGTCTTTCTGTGCTCGCCTTGAGACTCCGGTATCGCTTGCCTGACCACAGCAGTTCAAAGAGGCAGTTGTTCGGGTGACTGGAGTCTTTAATGATTCTCTTAGCCTTGCCCTTGCAACGCTTGTTGTAAATGTTCTGGAGGGTGGGGAGCCCCCCTCCAATTGTGCGTTCGGCTGAACGTGTCACTCTTTGTAGTCTGCTTCGGTCTTGTGCAGTGCTATTCCCAAACCAGGAGGTGATGTTGCCGGTCAAGATGCTCTCTATTGTACATGAGTAGAAGTTCTTAAGGATCTTCTGACTGACTTGGAACTTCCTTAGGCGCCTGAGGAAGTAGAGGCGTTGTCGTGCCTTCTTCACAACACTGTCAATGTGTGTGGTCCATGTCAAGTCCTCGGATATGTAGGCTCCGAGGTACTTAAAGCTGTTGACTCTCTTAACCGGTGCCCCGTCGATGCTGAGGGGGCTGTAGTCCTTGACCCCCGACCTCCTGAAGTCCACAATCATCTCCTTTGTTTTGCTGACGTTCAGGGAGAGGCTGTTTTCCTGGCACCATCCCACCAGGACCTTGACCTCTTCCAGGTAGGCCCTCTCGTCGTTGGCAGAGATCAGGCCCACCACCACTGTGTCGTCAGCAAATTTGATGATTGTATTGCTACTCCGCTGAGCCACACAGTCGTGTGTGTACAGGGAGTAGAGGAGGGGACTCAGAACACAGCCCTGGGGGGCCCCTATGTTGAGGGTGATGGATGAGGAGGTGCAGTTGCCTGCTCTCACCACCTGGGGTCTGCCAGTCAGGAAGTCCAAGACCCACTGGCAGAGGTCATAGTTCAAGCCCAGGTCCCTGAGCTTGGCTATGAGTATGGAGGGGACTATGGTATTGAATGCCGAGCTGTAGTCGATGAATAGCATTCTCACATACAACACCGCACAGAGAAGGTGTAGGGCTTTCACTGACAACACCGCAGAGAGAAGGTGTAGGGCTTTCCACTGACAACACAGCAGAGAGAAGGTGTAGGGCTTCCACTGACCACCGCAGAGAGAAGGTGTAGGGCTTCCACTGACAACACTGCAGAGAGAAGGTGTAGGCCTTTCCACTGACAACACAGCAGAGAGAAGGTGTAGGGCTTCCACTGACAACACCGCAGAGAGAAGGTGTAGGGCTTTCCCTGACAACACCACAGAGAGAAGGTGTAGGGCTTTCCCTGACAACACCGCAGAGAGAAGGTGTAGGGCTTTCCACTGACAACACCACAGAGAGAAGGTGTAGGGCTTTCCCTGACAACACCGCAGAGTGCCACAGGCTCAGCAACCACAACCAGTGCATTGGATCCAGGGCGACAAGATAATCATTTGTCAAAGCTTGCCTTAGATCATCATGAAGGTCATCGGGGTCAAACTGCACCACTCCATCGCTCGCTCTTCGCTGCTGGTGAATCAAACCACTTTCTTTTTCTCCCTAATTTATGATTCATCATTTAAACATAAGTCAATGCTCTCTGCACAGAAACTAGTAAGTTCACTATTTTATAATTGCAGTCAAAGAAATCCCACACGTAGGCCTACAGCCCTTTTCCCTGCCACCTCTCACCTCAACATGCCCTTGACCAGGGCCGTGCAGAGACCTTTAGAGGGGCAGGTACTCACATTTTAAAAAAGGACACATGTATCAAACTGTTAGAACACCAACTGCAGCGTAACATAACCAGCCAAACTATAGAATTAGCAACATATATTCAAAGAATGTAACACGGAATCTTACAACAAACTGCATCATACTATTATGATTATGCCTTAGAATCGTTTGGGATTTATCTAAATGTATTATAGATTTCTATTGGCTACTGTGCCCGTTATTCCAAGAGGGAGGACGGTGCATCTCACAACATAACAGAAAACCATGCACCTCAGACAGACAGGCATTCAAATATTTATTTTTATTTATATTATTAAAATTATTCGCCTTGCCAAAAAAGGGCACTTTGGTCATCAAGGGGCACATGGGCAAGTGCTTGGGCACCCAAAGTCCCCCCCTCTGCACGTGCCTGCCTTTGACCTACATCCCTTTTCCCTGCGACCTCTCTCCTCAAAGATGTAAAAAGATGGAATGAAATACACTGACATCTTGACCCAAAGCAAAAATCACAGAAATATTCTGTGATGCTTCTGGACTGTCAGAGAGGTTTATGTATGAAGTTAAAAGCTTCATAGCTCCATATGTTCCATATTATGCAACTCATCAGCGCAGTGCTGACCCCATAACAGCTTCATTTAACGAGGGGAGCTGATCCTTACTCCTCCCTGCTGTCCCCCACAGACTGTGCTCTATGATGGCAGTGTGTGGATGCCGTGAAGGAATTTGCCCCCCCCCCCCCAGTGTTTCCAAACCATGGTCACGGGTGAACGGCTCCCAATCAAAGCGTCTTTAATGAACTACTGTTCCGGATTAGCCATTCAAAGCCCTACCACAGGGGAGGTTTGGAGAAGAGTGATGCTCCTGTCCTGTCATCATCACACAAATATGCACATCGCCTGCTACGTACAGCACGGATAACAATAAACAATATGCAGGGTTAGGGTTAGCCCTAACCCATGTGCACGTGCACATAGTTTAATAGTTGGTCCTGTGAGGTGGAACGAACCGGCGGTCAGGTGTCCAGAGACCTGACTGTACAGCAGTCTATGGATTTCAGTCTTTTTTAATGCCAATTAATCATCCTATTTCACAGTGAAATAAGGGATTTATTTCTTCTCACATGCTGTACTTCTAAAACACATACGTTATTTCACCAGAGGGGTCTCCCCTGGAGCAGGTAGGGGTTCATTGTATTTGTTAAAGGGGAATTTAACCTTGTTCATATGTTCTTCCTGTGCCCCAGAAGTCAGTAATCCACGCTCTCTTAAAGCTAGAAATCTGGAAGAGAGAACTGGAATTGGTGATGTCACTGGGATGTGAAGCCATAAAATGTTTGTGTGTGCTCTTATTAGGTATATATTAGCTAGAAGCTCTGAGCCAGAATTAAAACCTAATTTGGGTGTAAGAGCTCACACAAAAATTGTATGGCCTCACAAAGTCAGAGCCCCATTTGTTGTAAATCACATATTGGAGGGTTCTCTCTCTAACTTTAGCTTTAGGAGAGAGTGGTGCCTGGGTGACCACTTTAAGGACTCTTTCACAGGGATGGACATATTTGGCTGTTGAGTGGATCGAACCTGTGACCTTCACCCTTGAACCACCGCCGCCGGTAGCCCCAATCACAAACACCTTCCTTTCCAAACCTAAGACATCACTCCCTTTATCAACAGCTTGCTTACACAACAACTTACCATTCAAATCTGCCCAAAACCAAATCCACTTTCAACTACTCTAGCTCATGTAGATATCACATGCTCTTCTGCTTTTTTCTTTCTTTCTTATAACTCCACTTCATGGTGTAGACAAATATTGAGACAGAAGTGTAAATAGATGAAGCACACACTGCTGGGCTTAGTATCCGAGCCAAACAAGCTTGTCTGTTTACAGTATCAACATATTTTCACAACTGGTCCATACTTTCTGAGAGCACAACAGACTTGAATCCTGAATGGAATTGGTGTGCCATCACTCCATACAGCCTAAGGAGGAATAATCCCGCTCCCTTTTTTCATGATTTGGTATAGAAATTAGAGCGTTGAAACACTTTAGTCAGATGATCAAGTGCATTGATGCATCTTTTATTGATTCTTCTTCAATAGACAGCCTATCCAAAGCCCTAGGGTATTGACAGATCTGATTGACTGTGGTTGAACTGAAAACCGTGTCACACACATCATTAGTATCTGGACAGCTCAAGTCAGAATACAGCTAGTCTACAGATGTGTGGTCGATGTACAGTAGTTTGCATGATGTATACTATCATCATCATCATCATCATCATCATCATCATCATCATCATCATCATCATCATCATCATCATCATCATCATCTTCGTTTTACGTCCTTTTTCCCCAACAGTGAGGTTAGACGGGGCGATGACTCCACGCCACTGGGTTTTGTGCCATGTCTTCATGTATCTCCAGATCCCTCATATCATTTTCCACACATCCCCTCCACGTCTGCTTCTGTCTCCCTCTCGGCCTCCGCCCATCCACAATCATCTCCTCCACCCCTCTCAACATCCCCCCTCCTCCGATCTTCTCACATGTCCAAACCACCTGAGATGTCCATATCTCACCTTGAAATCTATTTCCCTGACACCACAGATCTCATTCACCTCGGCACTGGTCCTCCCGTCCTGCCATCTGACTCCCGCCACATACCTCAACATCTTCCGAAGGCCCTTCCAGCGAGAGGCCTTGTCAACGTGGTAGACCAACCTGTGTTTGCGGCCTTTTCGTCCTGCGTACGAGGTGCAGGTAAGATGTCCATTGGACATTACCCCACTCTTCCTTCCTCCCCCTCCCGAATGTTTTGATTAATAACGATGTCTTTGTTTAACAAAACATATGTTGCTTCACTGCATTTGGAGATACGGCGTGTGCTGTGTGAAAATTGTCTTGGTCGCTGTCTTGTATAGTAGTATAGTATAGTATAGTATTATAGTATAGTAACCATGTTAGGATAGGTGGGTCACGGTTTCCCCCTGGCCATGGAATACGTCACTGGGCACGTTTTTCCTGTTGGCCATGAGACATCCGTGAGTTTTCAGGTCTGTGCTGCAGACCGCTGTCAAAGTTGGGTGATGCGATGCATTCGAATGGGTGATCGCGACCCTCTCTGCGCCGCCCCCTATCTCCCTGTCTCCGGCTGTCTCTGAGCAATGACCGGAGTGTTGAATGTCCCGTGATTAAGACGGGGAGGATGCGACCCTCTTTGCGCCGCCCCTGTGCCTCAAATAGATTCGCTATCAGCTCTATCTTCAATCTTTCAAAATGTTCAGTTGCTATCGCTATCAGCTCTATCTTTAATCTTTCAAAATGTTCAGTTGTTATTGCATGCACTCATCTGTGTTTCACTACACACATGAGTGCATCCTTACCAACTGTTAGTCTGTAACACTACTATCACCGACATCTAAGAAGGGAGATCCCCCCTTGAATGGCCCTTCTAAGGTTTCTCTCCTCCACACTGCCTGTGGAGCATTTTTCCCTATTGTTAGGTTTTAGTGAGTTTTTCCTTACCTTCGCGTGGGGTATGTCTGGGAGTGCTTGCATTCTTTCATTTATTTGCATTTATTTTAAATTTGTTGGACCTTATGGTGTTCTTGTTCTGTTCTTGACTTATTGTTGTGTTTTCTTCTTGACTTGTTTAAAGAAGACATGGGGACATTAACGTGTGTTGTTGGGCCTTATAAATGAATTTGATTTGAATTGATTTGATTTGATTCGAGAACTGTTTGTTCTCTGCTCTGCTCTCTATTAAAGTGTGTATTGGGCCGTTGGTCACTTGGCCCAATTGTTATTACATGTATCTTTTTCAATTGTTACTCACGTAGAGGTCTCTCTGGGGGAACTTCTGTCTTCCCCTCTTATGTAATGTTTTACCCTCAGACGCATCATATGAGACCCGTGTCTGTGTCTTATAGGCCGGCTTCCTGCTGCTCATCCCAGACGCCTGTATCAGTTCCGCAACCGTTCCTATTTCCGGGGTAGGCCTGATTGGCCGCGACAGGCACGTGACCCGCCGCGGCCACCCCCCGCGGCAGCCCCAGGACGCGGCAACGAGGCTGCTGTGTTTCACCGCCGCTTTCCGCCTTCAACGCCGCCCGCAGCACAAATTTGCGCGAGCGCAGGATTATTTCAGTGTGTATCATGCAATCATTTATCATTTAACATTTGAAAGGCATACATTGTTGTATGAAATAAAATAGTATAGAGACATATGTACAGCGTTCGATGCAGAATAGAAGTAACTGAGTTACCATACAATATACAATACGCTATAGTGCAAAGCAGAAATGGGATGAGGTACAATTTACAGTAAGGTGATACTATGCAATGTACTAATATACAATACGGCTCACTTTTCCCACTTCAATGACAGAGCCGCTGTTTAATAATATTGTCGCGGCGGAGCCCCGTCGCGGCAGCATTATGTAGCAGTAATCCCCCCTCTTTTACTATCGACAACTAGCTCAACTGGCAGCGCTGCCTTGCTGTGGATCCTCCGGTCCGTTGGTCACAAGTTTGATTCCCTTAAACTTTTTTTTTTTTAACATGCATTCTTTCGCCGGTTAAGTTTAGGCATGTTAACTTTAAGCATTGTTTCGGAGTTGCAGTGCAAATGCTTCTTACTGTTGCGCTCCAGAGACTGTTACTGTACCATACAATATACAATGCAATGTACCAATATACAATACGCTATAGTGCAAAGCAGAAATGGGATGAGGTACAATTTACAGTAAGGTGTATGCGTTGCAGTGCAAATGCTTCTTACTGTTGCGCTCCAGAGACTGTTACTGTACCATACAATATACTATGCTTAAAGTTAACATGCCTAAACTTAACCGGCGAAAGAATGCACAAAAAAAAGTTTAAGGGAATCGAACTTGTGACCAACAGACTGGAGGATCCACAGCAAGGCAGCGCTGCCAGTTGAGCTAGTTGTCGATAGTAAAAGAGGGGGGATTACTGCTACATAATGCTGCCGCAACGGAGCTCCGCCGCGACAATATTATTAAACAGCGGCTCTGTCATTGAAGTGGGAAAAGTGAGCCGTATTGTATATTAGTACATTGCATAGTATCACCTTACTGTAAATTGTACCTCATCCCATTTCTGCTTTGCACTATAGCGTATTGTATATTGTATGGTAACTCAGTTACTTCTATTCTGCATCGAACGCTGTACATATGTCTCTATACTATTTTATTTCATACAACAATGTATGCCTTTCAAATGTTAAATGATAAATGATTGCATGATACACACTGAAATAATCCTGCGCTCGCGCAAATTTGCTGCTGCGGGCGGCGTTGAAGGCGGAAAGCGGCGGTGAAACACAGCAGCCTCGTTGCCGCGTCCTGGGGCTGCCGCGGGGCGTGGCCGTGGCGGGTCACGTGCCTGTCGCGGCCAATCAGGCCTACCCCGGAAATAGGAACGGTTGCAGAACTGATACAGGCATCCCAGACAGCATGGAGGAAACGTCTGGTGTTTCTTATTAGAATTTGCCATCGATATGTTTCGGGTTCTCGACGTACATATAGCGCTGGCCCTGGGTGCTTTCCATGTGGAACCACTTTATGGCTGGCGCGCCTTGGTTGCCCAATTGATGGAGGGCGTAGAAACAGCGTTTTTCTATGTGGGCGGCTGGGAAGGAGATTTTATCTCTACCGAGCGCCAGTGCACTAGGTTAGACTCGACGGCTCACGTGCATCTCCGGGGGGAGATGACTGAGTAGATCAAAACATTGGCGGAGGGGTCTCACCTCCCATGAGGTGGGCCACCAGGAGCAGTGCATTCGTGTACTGACCGTCTTGGTGGCGCCCTCTGTGATGTTTTAGATTGACACGCGTACCTACCCCCCTCTTAGGACTGGGGATGGCGGCGTGACTAGGACGCAGGACTGGTTCTGGTCGCGCCGGACCAGGTCAGTTAACCCGTTGTCCGCCGGGGCGCAGATCTGCTGTTCTGGTACCCCGAAGGACTTTGTGCTTTTCCGGGGGGAAAATGCCAGGTCCGGCAGGGCGTCGCGGGGATTGATGTCGTGGATGTGTGTGTCATATGTATGCCACCACGGGTTGCCCTTAACAGCGACTTGCTTGGTCCATACTGTGTTGTACCTTGCGCTGTGTTAGGGGGCTTGGTCCCTCTCCATTTGTTTCACCCCTCCCTCCCTGCTAGGACGGGCTGGGAGGGGGCTGTCGGGGAGGTTGTTGTCAACTCCTCTAGGCATCCCTGTGTAGGTCCTGGTCCGCCGGGCCCAGGTCCGAACTAGTTCTCGTCGACCTGTTGGCCTGGGTTAACCCTTTGAAAACTGAAACACTTGTGCTGCTTGTATAGCCTGTGTATACACGCAGGTATGTTTCTGAGTTTTCTTTGTGGGTTAAGGGAACAACCGTCTCCTGTTAAACTAAACATAGGGGGGTGGTTGGTTCTCCGGTGTGTTGGTAGCAGAGTCGACTCTCGGGTTGAGGCCGGGCTTGACCCTGTCTGCCCGAGAGTATGCCCCTGCATCTTTCATGACGTCTGCCAATTGTGTCAGCCTCTTCTTTGAACCTCGACCCCGCTGGATTGGGGGGTCGGGTTTGTGGAGGTTATGACATGGTGCACAGCATACCGAACACCCCTTCCGCCGGGATACTGTTCTCACAGTAGATCCCTTAGGCGCCTGTCTAGTCCGCAGTGCTCCAGGCACAGGTCGAGTTCTGCTCACTCTGTGCGTTTGAGGTGCTAAACCCTCTTCGCACAGTCGGATCCGATTCCCTCCCGTCCTCCACTAGGGGGATCCAGGGGGCTCGGGTCCTCCCCGGTTCTGATGGTTGTGGGGGGCCTCAGCGGGTACATCTGTCGAGCTTTTCGCTCTGCTCAGCTCCTGTGTTCCATAAAGAGCAGAGCATAAAGCTATATGATCTATAACGTAAGGTTATCCTATAACCCTAGTTATATGAGTATAGCGAGCGCTCTGCTCTGACTCACTGAGGACCCCGTGGTCTTCGCCTTTGGTGGTGAAAGACTTGGGAAGGAGCTGATGGTGTGGCCACGACCCCGCTTATATAGGGGAGCGGATGTGGGTGTGGCCAGGCGGATGGGTGTGTGCATGTGGAGAAAATTATTCATTATTAGAGTGGATAAAGGGATAGTTCCATAAAGAGCAGAGCGCTCGCTATACTCATATAACTAGGGTTATAGGATAACTTTACGTTTTATTGCAACACTACTATCACCGACATCTAAGAAGGGAGATCCCCCCTTGAATGGCCCTTCTAAAGTTTCTCTCCTCCACAGAGGATCCACAATTCTTTCCTATTGCTAGGTTTTAGTGAGTTTTTCCTTACCTTCGTGTGGGGTATGTCTGGGAGTGTTGCATTTATTTTATTTATTTAAAAACGTTTGGACTTTATGGTGTTTTTGTTTTGTTCTTGATTTATTGTGATGTTTCTTCTTGACTTGTTTAAAGAATGAAGAAGAAGATGTGTCCGGCCCATGGGGACATTAACGTGTGTTGTCGGGCCTTACAAATACATTTGATTTGATTTGATACTACCTGGTGCATACTGCATGGTATGTGTACTGTACTGTTGCATGATGTATACTACATGATAAGTCTACTGTATTGTTGAATAACTGCATTGTATGATGTATGGATGGTACATGGTGCATACGGCATGGTAAGTGTACTGTACTGTTATTATGTAATATGCCCATGCCGGCATGCCTAAGTCCCTGCATACTGTATGGTTGGTTATTGTCCTATTTTTTATTTAACTATTTTTATTATCCTATTTTTATTACTTTTGTGTTCTTTTTGTACTGTGATGCCTCAGATTGTGGTACAAATAAAGTTACTATACTATATTGGACTATACTGTTCTACTGTACACTATACCATTTGTTTGTTTGTTTGTTTATTAACACAGTTAAACAGAAGTAAGAACAATACATAATAAGTTATAACGATTGTGAAGGAGAAGTTAGAAGCCTAGAGGCTTATCAAGAACGTCCCCTGTTTTATAAAATCAAACATACAAAAATATGCATATTATAAAATACCAGAATACATTAAAAGATTCGTGTTAATACAAACATACATACACACAGTACATACATGCATATACTGTGTACATAATAATATATAACAACCCACCCACCTGCCTACAAACCTACCCACCCACATAACCAAATGCATACCTACATGTATGACCTGTTATCTATCTACTACTTTTGGATGAGAATTTTTTTGTAGTTTGCTTTAAAAATAAGCAGAGATGGAGATTTCCTCAGCATAGGATCAGCTGCATTCCAAAGATTGGACCCTCTATACCTCAATGAGAACTGCCTAAGTGAAGTACCACAATAAGGTATATGCAGGTCCCTGGACTGACGTGTAGCATATGAATGAACATCTGAATTAAAAAAAATAAAACTATTAAAACCATTTGGTAGATTAGGATCATGAATGCATTTGTACACAAATATACATATCTGTAAATAATTAACCTCAGACACAGTCAGAATGTTTAGTTTCTTGAAAAGAGGAGCAGATGGTTCAAATCGATCTGAGAGGGTTGCCATTCTAACAAATCTTTTTTGAAGTAAAATAATTTTTTGAAGATGAGATGAATGAGTGCTAGCCCATATTATGTTACAATAAGATATGTAAGGAAATATAAGACTATAATACAGGATTAAAAAACAACTTCTATTTATCAATGAACACACCTTCCTAATTATACCTACTGACTTCATTGCTTTTTTACAAACATGATCAATGTGTTTTTTCCAATTGAGTTTATCATCAACTAGGATCCCTAAAAACTTTGTTGAGGTTACTTGTTTGATTTCGGTGTTACTGATTAATAGCTTTGCCTCCTTTTTCGAATAACTTTTACCTTTATTACAAAATACAATAAAATTAGATTTTTCTACATTTAACGATAGCTTATTAGTCTGGAACCAATCTGAGACACAAGATAAACCATCATTTGCTTCCCTAATTAATACTGCAAAATTCTCATGTGACATTATAATGTTGGTGTCATCAGCAAACAAGATCGAGAATACTCTAGGAGATACCCAAGCAAAATCATTTATATAAATCAAAAATAAAAGGGGGCCAAGTATAGAGCCCTGAATAACCCCACAGACTAGCTTTGCCCTGTCAGAGTCATCGCCATTTATGGAAACAAACTGTTCCCTATTATAAAGATAGTCACTGAGCCATTTAATCACGTCGCCAGCCAAACCATACCTCTGAAGCTTTGATATAAGTATTTTATGGTCCACAGTATCAAATGCTTTGGATTGAAAATTGCTTATTGTCTAGTGCATCTGTGATTCTATCTATAAACTGTAAGAGAGCCATGTACGTAGAGTGTTTTTGTCTGAAACCGTATTGATGTTCATATAATATATTATTGTCATTAAGATGTTTCAAAAGTCTGGTATAAACCAGCTTCTCCAATATTTTAGATATGGATGGTGATAACGAAATCGGACGGTAATTGGAAAATAAGGATGAGTCACCAGATTTAAACAGAGGTATAACTTTTGCCACTTTCAAGTCTCCTGGAACAACACCTGTTTCCAGGGAGAGTGAAAAAACGTGGTTCAATGGCTCAATTATTGAAGGTAATACCTCTTTAAGCAGACTACTTTTAATATTATCATAACCTGCTGCTGAGTTTTTTAAATTTAAAATAATATTTTGCATTTCTTCCGAGGTAGGTGGTTCAAATGTAGACATAGATGGGTAGGCCTACTGACCTTGAATCTTGTCATGTGGACAGTTATTTGTGCTCTTAATATTTCTAGCCAAGGAAATTCCAATGTTTACAAAATAATTATTGAAACCATTTGCAATCTCTGATGAGTTTGTGTATGTTCCATTTCCATCCACAGAAGTAGATGGAAATGAAACAGCATGCCTTTTTTTGATTAAGTAATTGATTTATGACGTTCCATGTGGATTTTATGTTGCTGGCAGCTTCTTAAAATTTATCGGAATAATATGTCTTTTTTGCTGCACGAAGCAAGTATGTAAATTTATTTTTGAATTTTTTTTGTAAACATCTGAATTTAAAGGGGTCGGGCTAGTCACAAACTTTTTGTATAATTTGTTTTTCTTCTTTGCAGATTTCAGCAAGCCAGAAGTAAACCATGGTTTGCATTCCTTTTTGACTGATGTCCCTTTATTATATGTAATATAAGGAAAGCATTTTTCAAATGAGGAATTAAATATTTGTGAAATTTTTTGATATGCCAATTCTGCATCATTTTGATTATACACAGCATCCCATGGAACATCATTAATACAACTCCCAAAACAAGCAATGTTACCTCTGCTGAAACTACGGTGACTTCCTCTCACCTCAGACCCCACTTGTTCACTTCTATTAGAAATGGTCAATTGGAAAATTGGAAAGTGATCAGAAATATCAGTTAACAGCAGTCCTGATTTGCTTGTATATTCAAAATTATTAGTAAAAATATTGTCAATAAGAGTGGCAGATTGCTTAGCTACTCTTGTTGGTTTATGAATGAGAGGCAGAAAATAAGTAGAATACAAGATGTTTAGGAAGTCAGCGGTCAAAGAATGACTATTGTTTTCTAACAAGTTGATATTGAAGTCCCCTAACAGAGTACACATTTTACCTTCCAAGTTAATTCCATCTAAAGTAGAAGCAAAAGCATCATTAAAAACTTTTATGTCAGTATTTGGGGGCCTATATATGCATCCAACAATAATATTTTTTCCTCCAAACATGGTACATGAAAGTATTTCTATAAACACTGACTCTGCATCTTGTTAATGCAAGATCTTTTCTTCAATAAATTGAAAGTTTTGATGTATATAAATTGACACTCCCCCTCCTGATTTATTCTGTCTGCAGGAATGAATTGAGTTATATTGTGACATATCATAGGATGCAGCGATATCCTCACAGAGCCAGGTTTCAGAGAAGGGCAATTACAGAAAACCGATGCTCTAGTGATGATAAGTATTGGTTTAAATTATCGTACTTTTTCTGCAAACTACGTATGTTTAGATGGAAACTTGAGAATATGTTACTCTGTACCTTCTGTCCTAGAAGTGTATTGTATTTCTTAAACTCCTCTTCATCATAATAATCACTAGTACCAAGTTCATTCTTAGTGTTGTTAAAAAACATAGAGTCGGGATCAAACTCATTATCTCATTATGTTTGTTATTTTCATTAAGTTCAAATGGATTAAGAATCAAGTTATTGTCAGACAAAGGAACTAACTCAGACTCAAAAACAATATTGCTAAAATCTGTGTCATTTAAACTGTGATAAGGAAATATAGTAGAACAGCCATCACAAATCCATGATGACCATTCAGCTGAATTAAATCTATCTAAAGGTGTACACCTTGTATGAAGTAGTATATTACAACATGTACAAACAGTACCACATTTAACTTTAGCATTGCATTTTAAACAAAGTGTGGTAACTGTCATTAAAAGAAAGTGTGCATAAAGGCCTAAAACGTTAAAAACTGGAATATTATCCATTATGAATTATCACTGCTTGTGTTGGTGTTGGTGTTGGTACCAGGTCGGTGGACTATGAGTCGGTCAAACTTCAGGTAGGCTATGTTCCCTTTATCTCTCTCTTCTCTCATTTTTGGCAGCAATTATTTTCGTTTTGCACGGACACTCTCAGTGTAGTCCTCATTGATAAAGATTTTGGTGCCTTTAAGTGATTTTGCACATCTCATAATCTTATCCTTGTCCCTAGAACGAAGAAATTTAACAACAACAGGCCGATCCCGACCCGATGCGTCATACCTCCCCGTTCTATGGGCACGTTCAAATTCAACTTGATTAGCATTTATCTTGAGATGGTCAGTAAGTACTTTCCTTTCCTGAGTCATTCCAAGGTTCAGATTTCTCATCTGGTAAGCCATCAAAAACAAGATTGTTGCGTCTAGACTGATTGTCAAGGTAGTCTGTTTTTGAGGAAAGACTGACCATTTCAGATTGCATTGTGGCGATGTTTTTGATATCTGTTGCAATTTATTCAAATCATCCTGTTTAGCAGACTTCAAATCATCCACATCTGCCTGGGAGAACTGCAGACTAGATTTTAGGTCTTGAACATCTTTGGAAACATTGAGTAGATCTTTCATCAAGTTGTCAACTCGTACGTTTGTGGAGTCAACAATCAATTGTAGGAATGATTTGTAATTATTTTCTTGCAGCTGAATGAGATCTTTGTAAAACAGTTTTTGTTGTTCAAGCAGTTCATGAACCATTGAAATAGTAACAGCGTCTTCATCACTTCTATTTCCTCTACGTGACATATTTACAGTGACTACAGTGATTCAGTGAAGCAGAAAGCAAGAGGTCTCACCAACAAAACACAATGATGCTTAAGCATATGGATCCCAGGCTAGAGACGATGGTGGAGGCCGTGGAGCCAGGGTGGCTGCTGCTGGCCTGGTGGTGCCCGGTTGCTGATGGTGGTAGCTGGGCTGTTGAAGCTTGGCCTGGTAGTCTGGCTGATGGTGGGGCCTGTGCTCAGCCTGGTAGCCTGGCTGATGTTGGGGCCTGTGTACAGCCTGGTTGATGGTGGGGCCTGTGTTCAGCCTGGCTGCCTGGCTGATGGTTGGGCCTGTGTTCACCCTGGCTGATGGTGGGGCCTGTGTTCAGCCTGGCTGCCTGGCTGATGGTTGGGCCTGGGCTCAGCCTGGTTGCCTGGCTGATGTTGGGGCCTGTGTACAGCCTGGTTGATGGAGGGGCCTGTGCTCAGCCTGGTAGCCTGGCTGATGGTGGGGCCTGTGTTCACCCTGGCTGATGGTGGGGCCTGTGTACAGCCTGGTTGATGGTGGGGCCTGTGCTCAGCCTGGTAGCCTGGCTGAAGGTGGGGCCTGTGTTCACCCTGGCTGATGGTGGGGCCTGTGTTCACCCTGGTTGATGGTGGGGCCTGTGCTCAGCCTGGTAGCCTGGCTGATGGTGGGGCCTGTGTTCAGCCTGGCAGCCTGGCTGATGGTGGGGCCTGTGCTCAGCCTGGTAGCCTGGCTGAAGGTGGGGCCTGTGTACAGCCTGGTTGATGGTGGGGCCTGTGTTCAGCCTGGCAGCCTGGCTGATGGTGGAGCCTGTGTTCACCCTGGCAGCCTGGGTGATGTTGGGGCCTGGGCTCAGCCTGGTTGCCTGGCTGATGGTGGGGCCTGTGTTCACCCTGGCTGATGGTGGGGCCTGTGTACAGCCTGGTTGATGGTGGGGCCTGTGCTCAGCCTGGTAGCCTGGCTGAAGGTGGGGCCTGTGTTCACCCTGGCTGATGGTGGGGCCTGTGTTCACCCTGGTTGATGGTGGGGCCTGTGCTCAGCCTGGTAGCCTGGCTGATGGTGGGGCCTGTGTTCAGCCTGGCAGCCTGGCTGATGGTGGGGCCTGTGCTCAGCCTGGTAGCCTGGCTGAAGGTGGGGCCTGTGTACAGCCTGGTTGATGGTGGGGCTTGTGTTCAGCCTGGCAGCCTGGCTGATGGTGGAGCCTGTGTTCACCCTGGCAGCCTGGGTGATGTTGGGGCCTGTGCTCAGCCTGGTAGCCTGGCTGAAGGTGGGGCCTGTGTACAGCCTGGTTGATGGTGGGGCCTGTGTTCAGCCTGGCAGCCTGGTTGATGGTGGGGCCTGTGTTCACCCTGGCAGCCTGGGTGATGTTGGGGCCTGGGCTCAGCCTGGTAGCCTGGCTGATGGTTGGGCCTGGGCTCAGCCTGGTTGCCTGGCTGATGTTGGGGCCTGGGCTTGATGGCAGCAGGCTTGGTGGTAGCTAGCCAGCTACTGAACCAGCTCAAACCAATAGTCAATATTGCTTCTGGTCACACATTTTGACAAAGATGACATAAAGGGACATCCAAAGTCCACTGACAATTTTGTGGTTGAAAAAATTACTTCGATTTTTAGCGGATTATTTTCTGTATACTGTATACTACTATACTATACTATACTACTATAATACTATATACTTCAGCTGCACGACGGCCTAGTGGCAGGCAACATGAATGACCACAAGGTGGCGCGATACAATGTAAGGAGGACAGTGTCAGAGGCCAAACGGCGCTACAGGGATAAAATTGAACTCCAGTTTGAACAAGCTGACTCTAGAGCTATGTGGCAGGGGCTCAAAACGATGACAGACTACAAAGGCGCCTCCCTCAAACTGAACAGTGACATCTCCTTAGCAAATGACCTCAATACCTTCTATGCGAGGTTTGATGCTGGTAATAACAACACCAGCTCACAAGCCACCGCAATGGGGGGGGGGGGGGGGGGTCGGCTGCTGATGGAGGCGCAGTGTTCAGGGTAACAGAGCATGAGGTGAGGCGGACCTTTAAAAAAGTGAATATCAGGAAGGCAGCAGGTCCGGACGGCATCCCCGGCCGCGTCCTAAAAGTCTGTGCCGACCAACTGGCCCCAGTATTCACTGACATATTTAACCTGTCCTTAGAACAGGCTGTCATCCCCACCTGCCTAAAGAAGTCCACTATTATCCCTGTACCCAAAAAATCCAAGCCTGCTTGCCTCAACGACTACCGCCCTGTAGCTCTCACCTCCATAGCCATGAAGTGCTTTGAGAAGCTAGTAAAGGGCTACATCTGCTCCTCCCTCCCCATCAACATGGACCCCCTGCAATTTGCATACCGCCCCAACAGGTCCACGGAGGACGCCATAGCCCATGTGCTGCACACAGCAGCATCACACCTGGACAAGAGGCAGGGGAACTATGTGAGAATGCTATTCATCGACTACAGCTCGGCATTCAATACCATAGTCCCCTCCATACTCATAGCCAAGCTCAGGGACCTGGGCTTGAACTATGACCTCTGCCAGTGGGTCTTGGACTTCCTGACTGGCAGACCCCAGGTGGTGAGAGCAGGCAACTGCACCTCCTCATCCATCACCCTCAACATAGAGGCACCCCCAGGGCTGTGTTCTGAGTCCCCTCCTCTACTCCCTGTACACACACGACTGTGTGGCTCAGCGGAGTAGCAATACAATCATCAAATTTGCTGACGACACAGTGGTGGTGGGCCTGATCTCTGCCAACGACGAGAGGGCCTACCTGGAAGAGGTCAAGGTCCTGGTGGGATGGTGCCAGGAAAACAGCCTCTCCCTGAACGTCAGCAAAACAAAGGAGATGATTGTGGACTTCAGGAGGTCGGAGGTCAAGGACTACAGCCCCCTCAGCATCGACGGGGCACCGGTTGAGAGAGTCAACAGCTTTAAGTACCTCGGAGCCTACATATCCGAGGACTTGACATGGACCACACACATTGACAGTGTTGTGAAGAAGGCACGACAACGCCTCTACTTCCTCAGGCGCCTAAGGAAGTTCCAAGTCAGTCAGAAGATCCTTAAGAACTTCTACTCATGTACAATAGAGAGCATCTTGACCGGCAACATCACCTCCTGGTTTGGGAATAGCACTGCACAAGACCGAAGCAGACTACAAAGAGTGACACGTTCAGCCGAACGCACAATTGGAGGGGGGCTCCCCACCCTCCAGAACATTTACAACAAGCGTTGCAAGGGCAAGGCTAAGAGAATCATTAAAGACTCCAGTCACCCGAACAACTGCCTCTTTGAACTGCTGCGGTCAGGTAAGCGATACCGGAGTCTCAAGGCGAGCACAGAAAGACTCAGAAGAAGCTTCTATCCCCAGGCCATCAGGCTGCTAAACGAACAATGAATGAACACTACACAACAACAACCACCAAACGCACATAGCACACACATCCACACGCACACACTCACTTTAAACAAACACACTGTAGCACCCACTCCACACACTTTATAGCACACACCCACTTTAAACAAACACACTGTAGCACCCACTCCCCACACTTTATATTTATTGATGAAGGATTGCACTACAACTCGTACACCTTACTGTAAATTGTACCTAAATTGTACCTCATCCCATTTCTGCTTTGCACTAGATAGTACTGTACATTAGTACACTGCATAGTATTGTATATTATATGGTAACTCAGAACATTGTACATATGTCTATACCGAACACTGTGACCTCATTTTCTTCTTCTAAATTACATGCTATACTATGTTATTTGATACTATCTTGTCTAGCACAGTCTCTGGAGCGTAACAGTAAGAAGCATTTTGTATGAAAGTATTCTGTACTTCTGTATGACAACTATTAAAGAAACTTGAAACTTACTATACTATACTATACTATACTATACTATACTATACTATACTATACTATACTATACTATACTATACTATACTATAATATACTATAATATAGGCTATATATAAATATGACAGTCTCTCTGCTGGTTAATTTAAGGGATTTGTGTTTCTATGGAGACCTCTCTTACCCCAGGGACTGTCCCCCATCATGCTGGTATAAGGGCAGGATTTTGCGGATTAGCTGGAAAATTCCTCATTGACAGTGGCATCTACACCCAGCATGGTATTATAAGTCAAGTGATATTAATCAAATCCTCCAAATGACAGATTCTATACAGCTGTGTGATACTGCAAACATAGTTTGCTATGTTTTCCTTTTCAGCAGCTGAGGGCTTCTTGGCCTGCCTTCACAGCAGTGCTGTCGGCATAAATGACACCGCTGTAGAGAGGAGAGACCCAAACCCTTGTAGAGAGAGGAGAGACCCAGACCCTCATAGAGAGAGGAGAGACTCAGACACCGCTGTAGAGAGAGTAGAGAGAGGAAAGACCCAAACCCTTAGAGAAGAGAGACCCAGACCCTTATAGAGAGAGGAGAGACTCAGACACCGCTGTAGAGAGAGTAGAGAGAGGAGAGACCCAAACCCTTATAGAGAGAAGAGAGACCCAGACCCTTATAGAGAGAGGAGACTCAGACACCGCTGTAGAGAGAGTAGAGAGAAAAGAGACCCAAACCCTTGTAGAGAGAGGAGAGACCCAGACACCTATGTAGAGAGAGGAGAGACCCAGACACCTATGTAGAGAGAAGAGAGACCCAGACACCGCTGTAGAGAGGAGAGACTCAGACACCTATGTAGAGAGAGGAGAGACCCAGACACCTATGTAGAGAGGAGAGACCCAGACACCTATGTAGAGAGAGGAGAGACTCAGACACCTATGTAGAGAGGAGAGACTCAGACACCTATGTAGAGAGAGGAGAGACCCAGACACCTATGTAGAGAGGAGAGACTCAGACACCTATGTAGAGAGGAGAGACCCAGACACCTATGTAGAGAGAGGAGAGACTCAGACACCTATGTAGAGAGGAGAGACTCAGACACCTATGTAGAGAGGAGAGACCCAGACACCGCTGTAGAGAGAAGAGAGGCTCAGACACCTATGTAGAGAGGAGAGACTCAGACACCTATGTAGAGAGGAGAGACCCAGACACCTATGTAGAGAGGAGAGACCCAGACACCTATGTAGAGAGGAGAGACCCAGACACCTATGTAGAGAGAAGAGAGACCCAGACACCACTGTAGAGACGAGAGACCCAGACACCTATGTAGAGAGGAGAGACCCAGACACCTATGTAGAGAGAGGAGAGACCCAGACACCTATGTAGAGAGGAGAGACCCAGACACCTATGTAGAGAGGAGAGACTCAGACACCTATGTAGAGAGAAGAGACCCAGACACCGCTGTAGACAAGCGTGTTGTCGCTTGTAATTAAGTTTATTAGGTTATAGGAGTTTCCGCCTCTATATTCACAAGCATTCCAAAATACCGCAATTACACAACATGTCAGCATATGAAGTGGAACACATAAAAAAAATTATACTTGGCTTATTCTGGTATTTTGATAGCAGGCACTATCCGTCTGAGTCAGCAGGATTATGGAAGGATCCACCCAGTGTTCACCTGTCATAGGAAAACAAGGGGGCTGCTGTATGAACTGATATACGGTAACAAACATAACAAACTTACTGTCTCATAAAGAATAGCTACAGTGCAGAACCTTATGTGAAGTATAATTTAAACAAAAGACAAAGATGTGCACAGATTCAGTCAAATACATTACCACTAGCCCTAGAGACCAGCAGGTTTAATACGACCCCAGAGGAGGACAGACTTTTTATAGTGTGAGCTATAGGTAATTTTTTTGTTTTACCGTCCTGTCTACGGGGACATGAGGGTTGTACATTTTTGTAAAATGTCCTCCATTTATGACGATTTTCTTGAGCGGGATGAATACGAAAATCAATCAATCAATCAAAATCATATAGATTTTTCTAAGATCTGTATGAAGCCATTATTGGTGATCTTCCAACCAATCACTTCATTACTGGACTGGAACTCTGGACCTTATCATATTCGCTCTGGTGATTGGCTACACTTAAGGTCCAGAGTTTGCACTGAGTTAGGAAAATAGCTTCTGTGCCCTCTGACACGTGGACATTTAGCAATGTACTTTAAAACTAAATAAAAATCATTAGTATCCATTGGTCAGTTAAAATCTTTAATTATTTTAATTGTTTGACCTTTCTGTTTCTACTGTATATTGTTTTTGGAAATTATTATGTGCTGTATTTCTCGACGTCATTGTGAATGATCTTTCGAGATTAAATACAAATGTAATGAATTAATAAGTTATTCCTACATGTAGGGCGGTCCAATCAAATGTGAAAATGATTTTTCTTTTCCAGAGCCAGAAACCAGAGAACTACAGTAAAACTCTGACCTTTGATGTCATCAGGTGTAAAGTCTGGAGTGGCTCCCAAAACACTGAATGGGAAAACCGATGTGCTGAACCCCTCCATCAGGGTGCTCTCCCTGACACATTTCCCATATTTCACAATTCATTGTCTAAAGAGCAAATCCAGACTTTATACCTGATGACATCACACGTTTTTAGCTTTGGGAGAGAGTTGATCATGTTCATAAATATTGATTGTGTTGTCCCAAGGCCATAGGAATAATATGAATTCTTAAATTGGGCGGTGTTTCCCTTTAAATGCTACCCAGACATTATAAATATGCTTTTAGTCAAAAGGAAAAGGAATTAAGACAAAAAATTTGTGTATATTACAAACCTCCTGAACTCATACTTGAACTATTATATATTTTATTTTAGAGGAACATGCCAACATTATGGGAGATGCACTTACCGTCTTCTCCAGAGTCAGACAAGAACATAGATACCAATTTCCTCTCTGTGTGGTCAGTAGAAAGCTATCTGGCTGCAAGCTAGCCTAGCTTAGCACAAATTAATGGAAGTGGATACGGAACAGGATAGCCTAGCTGTTGGCGAAAAACAACTCTCCCAGAGATTTTGATTAGGCCGCTATCCGCTTCCATTCATTTGTGCTAAGCTAGGCTAGCTTGCAGCCAGAAAGCTTTCTACTGAACGCACACAGAGGAAATTGGTATCTTCTTCTGACTCTGGAGAAGACGGTAAGCACATTTCCCATAATGTTGGCGTGTTCCTTTA
Organism: Notolepis coatsorum; assembly: GCF_963971535.1. Classification (NCBI taxonomy): domain Eukaryota; kingdom Metazoa; phylum Chordata; class Actinopteri; order Aulopiformes; family Paralepididae; genus Notolepis; species Notolepis coatsorum. The sequence continues at coordinate 56,939,201 of NC_140184.1, read as the reverse complement.
AGCTTGTTTATTCAGTTGCCAGAGCATTCAGCAAAAAACCTTTCTATACCTTGGATTTCAACCTCTCCCTCTGCAGCACTGCTCCAGCCCCCTTCCATCGCTCTAGTTTAGTGCTACAGGTGTCTGCCGTTGACTTTGGCTACCTTGACTGTGAACCACAGCAGGGGTGTAAAGATTTTCAGAATTGACTGTATGAAATTTGATTCTATGGTCACAATTCAATAAGATGTTTTATTTGTCCCCATTTGAAAAAGGAAGTTCTCTAAACACTGAGTGGTGGGTGTATAATGATACGGATCGATACAGAATTGAAAATGCATTAAGATTTACGTTCAATACCGCATATCCGCATTTGTACCTCATTGTCTGCATTTTAACTTTTTTTTTACTCATTGTACCTGTGACCTCAAAATGAAAATTGTTATCAAATCTGAAAATGTGTGTATCACACGTGTATTCAACATACCTTTAAACATTTATGAAACAAAATTTTTATAATTCCAATATGTCTCTTCAGGGCAACACATGATTAAGGCATAGGACTCAAATCTTAAAACTAGAGGTGGTTGTGAATAACACACATTATTATTTCACATTAAGATATCAGGGGTGTGGTGACAACATTAACAATATTGTAGAGGGTCCAGTCTGTGTCTGTATTACTCCCTACTGTATGTACAGAACTGAGGGTTGCAGGAACAGGTGGTGCGGTGCTGGTGTATAGTAGTCTCTCTCTGTGCCTGCAGGGACATTCCTGCCCCGTTCTCACAGCCAGAACCCCTCATTGCCCAGGGACCTCCCAGCAGAGAGCACAGGGAGCAGCATGCACACACAGAGGCTCTGTCTAATGGGATAAGCCCTTTTACCACTAATAGCCTATGAGGTGTAGATAATCTTGTACTTCAAAGTGGCATGCACTGGTGACTACATGTCAAATGACATCTAGTTAAAAGAGTGGAAACAACAGGAGTGGACTGCTAAAGCACCTTTGAGGTGCGCTTTGAGGTGCGGCCATATATAGGTCTGCTGCTCTCACTGTAGAAATAGCTGTGAAATATATACATACCCTATTCCTAGAACAATATAACCAGTGCATTGATTGCACCTCAATCTGCCTTAATTTTAAAGTCTCCATCAGTACCAATACATACAAAAATACATATAGATTCCATCTGATAGAATATGATCACTTATGTAAAACCTATCCTATCCCATCATATCAATCTGGTCTTCAACAATTGGGTGAAGGCTAACATTGATGTCAATCTTTACTTGGGACATTATCATTTAGGTCATTGAATTTGAATGTGGTCAATTCATGGCCAAGGGAGATAATAGCCTTACTAGGCTTCGGGCCAAGAGAGATATTATGCTTACTAGGCTTCAGGCTAAGAGAGATATTAGGCTTACTAGGCTTCGGGCTAAGAGAGATGTTAGGCTTACTAGGCTTCGGGCTAAGAGAGATGTTAGGCTTACTAGGCTTCAGGCCAAGAGAGATATTAGGCTTACTAGGCTTCAGGCCAAGAGAGATATTAGGCTTACTAGGCTTCAGGCTAAGAGAGCTGTTAGGCTTACTAGGCTTCAGGCCAAGAGAGATATTAGGCTTACTAGGCTTCAGGCTAAGAGATATGTTAGGCTTACTAGACTTCAGGCCAAGAGAGATATTAGGCTTACTAGGCTTCAGGCCAAGAGAGATATTAGGCTTACTAGGCTTCAGGCCAAGAGAGATATTAGGCTTACTAGGCTTCAGGCAGGGTGACTCCTTCCTACCACCTGTACAATTATTAAAATGATTGAGTCAATAAGAAATACATTAACATAATTGAGTTAATAGGGAATCTTTTTAATACCAAGTACAATACAGAAAAAAATCAGTGGGCAATAAAGTGTGTCTTTTGTGCCCTTTCTCTTCCCGTCAGGCAGAGAGAGAGAGAGAGAGAGAGAGAGAGAGAGAGAGAGAGAGAGAGAGAGAGAGAGAGAGAGAGAGAGAGAGAGAGAGAGAGAGAGAGAGAGAGAGAGAGAGAGAGCGACACAGGACAACATGAGTTAAGACACCAAGAATCATTTGAGTCTCTTGACGAAGAGACAATGGTTATCTTCAGCCGATGATGATGATGATGATTATGATGATGATGGTGGTGGTGGTGAAGAAGACAAGGATCATTCGGAAGAAGAAGGCTTTAAAGTGCAGAGGCTGCTCCTTAAGGGTGGACCACAACGCACAGGTCTCTGTCACTTTTCTCAAGTATAATTCTGTATGTAGCTTCAAACATTCTGTTGAACCCAGACAGGAAACAAAAACATTGGTTATTTATTAAGTCTTTTTTTCAGTGAAAATGTACATTCAATCAAGGCGCCCTCGTTGTCATCACAACTCTACTTCAGAATCTTCTCACAAATCTACGATCCACCTTCGGAGGGGCGGGGGGGAAGCGCTTCCAGATGTGGAGGAGATGGAACCCCCGTCAATGGCCTGACTGACTGGTGAGGGGGTCACTGCGGTGACAATGTGGTTGGTGAGACGGAGAACATCGGAGAACGATTCTCAACACCCAATTTAACAATTCATATATGGTGTTCCTACCGTCTAAGACAGGCCAAAAATATTTATGAAAACCATGTCCAAAAATCCAAGGTATACTGTAAAGTCCGGGGCTGCTCCATAGACAATGAATTGGGAAAGATGGTAAAGGTGACACTGAGCACCACCCAGGGGAATGTTCTGAGTATATGGGCACTGTTTCTGTTTCAGAACTGAGAACGCTACTGTAGAATAAAGCTCATTTGGATATAAAAATTCAAACTAACTTTCTGTGGGTTCCACAAATTCACTCTCCCATTCATCATCAGTGTAGCAGGTCCAGACTTCATACCCGATGACATCACTAGTTTGAGTCTGGGCCGTTGAAATAACACATGTGATTTCTTAATTTGGGTGGTTGTTGAAATGAAACAACCCTGGTTCCCTCAGTTGGTCTGGGAGAGCCTGGCGAGGCAGGCCTGGCGGAAGGCCGATCGGTCTCTCATCTCCAGCACGCAGTCCCTGACCATCTCCAGAAACATGGAGGGCCACAGCTTGTGCAGGGCCTCACCCTTCAGGTGTGTCTCTGAGGCCCTCTGGACCAGCTCCTGGAGGTACTGCTCCGTCACGGCGGCCCGCTCAGAAGTCTCCACAGCGCCCTCCTGAGGGGAGGAGGAGGAGGAGATAAGGGTGAGCAGTGGGTTTGGGGCAATGAGAAGGTTGTCATACATCATCATCACACTGGATGTTATTAAAGGGGTAGTTTTACATTCTTACATTACATTCACTCTCTCCGGATCTCCTCAACCCCCCCCCCCCCCCAAAGCCTCCACCACCTTCCTGTCCGAGCTAACTGAGCTCCTGTCCTCTCTCTGCTCCAAGTCTCACACCACCTATCTGCTCGGAGATTTCAACATCCATGTCGACTCCACCAACTGCAGTTTTGCCTCCGATTTCCTGTCGCTTCTGGACTAGGCTGGTAAAGCTATGCCTCCTAAAGTGTGAAAACGGAAGTACAGGAAGTACTGGCTACAGGCTTTCCGGTTTCGACAAAACAATTATAGAAACGTGTGAAGTGCACAATATTTCCTCGTTTAAGCCACTGCAACGGCTTTGCCTGAAGAATTTACTACATGACCGGGACGTTCTAGCTTGTTTGCCGACAGGATTCGAGAAAGGTTTGGTCCGTTCGGAGGCAGCTTCCAGGGGAAGTACATACACCGGAAATTCACACTTTCGGCCGTAGTGCTTTACCAGTCTTTATCTCACGGAGGAGATAAAACTGGGAACGAGGTTACTTCTGGACTGCCTCAGCATCACACAGCATGTCCAGGGCCCCACCCACTCCAAAGGTCACACCCTGGACCTGGTCTGCTCCACCGGTAACCCCCCCTCCCACCTGCAGTGTCTAGACTGCAGGTGGGTTCATTGCCGATACCGATTCCGAGTCGGCATACAGAGTACCAATCCATTACTTTCACTTCCATTCCATGCCATTCCATTACAACAGCTTCCATTACAACAGTAGAGACTTGGACCGTTACTTTAGGGTCATTGGACAAAATATTATTGAGATAAAACACAGAGAGAGCTAAATGCAGAAAATCAAGTCACTTTGCTTTTATTTCTGGCATGTTGGTATCAGATTTTAGTATCAGGGGAGATTCTCCAATACGATATTATATTTTAGCCTGGTATCGGACCGATATCCATATATATCAGTATAGATATCCGCATCCCTAACACAAATACATATAACTTGACTTAGTTTATTTTATTTTATTTATTTAGCACATTATTTAAAAACAGTGCTAGGAGGGAACAAAGCCCAAAGGACTTGTACAAAGTTCCACTCCCATCCCATCAATGTCCATAATCATATATGAACGAAATACCTGACTTTATGACCAATTGTGATTCTATGTTCCATAGTAAAACTAACGTGGCCAGTCTTAATTTTGGCCTGAGGCTATGTCCATAAAGAAGATGGTCACAGAAGTAGTGTGCATCTTGGTGTGAAGTCAGGCAGGCAGGCAGCAGTGCGGTCAGTGTTTGTACGGAGTGCTGACCTCGGGACTTTGCGCGCTGCAGTCTTTGCTCGGGTAGTTGAACAGGGCTCTGCTCAGTCCCTCTCCCAGCAGCTTGCCGTTGTCACGCAGTTCCTCGGGGCTCAGCCCCGGCCGACGCCCACGCCCCTCCAGCAGAAACTGCAGCTGACGCTTCCTGTAGAGGGAAGAGAGAGAGGAAACAAGACATTCAGGTTAGTAACAGTAAATCAGTACAGGCTAGCACGGGCCTTTAGGCACCACATTAAAATTCCAAGTTTTAATATAGCCTCACAATACCAGCCCCGATAAATACCTTAATTGCACCCACTCCCTATTCAGGATTCAGAGATCTGTCACAACCGCCACAGGATACAGCACTTACAGTACAGATTAAGTGCCAATTCCTTTGGAAGACTCAACATTACTCAATGGACAACTATATAGCATGCCCACTCCTGGTCTGCTTGCTTAAGTCTTAATGAATGCAAGCCTGTTCAAAAGGATGTAATTTGGTTTCATCCAGATGCGTACAGATATATAAAGGGAGAGATGACATTAATAAAGGATGTAAGCTGTGTAATCAAATGCTGCTGTCTATCACTGCAAAACCTCATTACATCCGACACTGCACCAACATGACCCACACCACTGTGCCAAACATCTCAAATAGTCATTCTGGAAGAGAGGCCAGAGGTTAAAATACTTACTGGGATAAGAGTGTAGTGTGTGGTGTGGTGTGGTGTGGTGTGGTAGGGTGTGATGAGGTGTGGTGAGGTGAGGTAGGGGGTGTGGTAAGGTGTGGTGTGGTGAGGTATGGTGTGGTGTGGTGAGGTGAGGTAGGGGGTGTGGTAAGGTGTGGTGTGGTGAGGTATGGTGTGGTGTGGTGAGGTGAGGTAGGGTGTGTGGTATGGTGTGGTGAGGTGAGGTAGGTGTGTAGTGAGGTGAGGTGTGGTGTGGTGTGGTGATGTGTGTAGTGTGGTGTATGGTGTGGTGTGCCATGGTGGTAGGGTGTGGTGCGGTGCAGTGTAAGTGTAGTGTAATACAGTGTAGTGTGTGTGTGTGTGTGTGTGTGTGTGTGTGTGTACGTGTGTGTGTGTGTGTGTGTGTGTGTGTGTGTGTGTGTGTGTGTGTGTGATGTATGGTGTGGTGTGTGTGTGTGTGTGTGTGTGTGTGTGTGTGTGTGTGTGTGTGTGTGTGTGTGTGTGTGATGTATGGTGTGGTGTGGTGTATGGTGTGGGATGTAGTGTAGTGTAATACATGCTATTATAGTGTAGTGTAGTGTAGTGTAGTGTAATACAGTGTAGTGTAGTGTAATACAGTATAGTGTAGTGTGTGTGTGTGTGTTTGAACTGGGCCAAAATCTTGGAAGAGATTTCAGACTACAAACCAGTTGATTGGGGGGTGAGGTGGGGGGCTTTTACAATATCCCCAATACATTGTATTACTAATACAATACAATGTATTAGTGGCTAGTAAGGTTAGGGGTAAGTTGAGTTGAGTTGAGTTGATAGATTTAGGCACATACTTGCCAAGGTTAAGGTAAGGTAAGGCTTATTTTTCTACAGTCTATGGCCGGATTAGGGGCTACGGAATTATTGTGAAATCAATGTAAAAGTGTGTGTGCGTGTGTGTGCATGTGTGTGTGTGTGTGTGTGTGTGTGTGTGTGTGTGTGTGTCCATCAAAAAATCCTTAATCACACTCTGTATTCTAGACATTCCACAAGGAGTACAATGAGTATCAAACAGCACTGTGTTTGAATGTAGTTGTACATACAGTAGAACTCAGTCATACCATTGGTGTGCATCCCCCAGGCCCACAGTAAAGTACCTTATAAAGATAGTTCAATATAGTGAGTGGGATGCAGCTTAAATTTTTTTCTGATTTCCATATCTGTGCCTGTAACCAGTGAGCTGCTTTTATGGTACAAATATGATAATTATCGTACATCTAGCAGTGGTGCGCAAGCCTGTACCGTCAAACAAAATTCAGATCCAACTTTCAGACTAGATGAGATCAAATATGACTCAAGATCCCGCAACATCATAGCAATCTTGTTGCAACATTGTGTAATAAACATTGTATACAAGTATAAACATTGTAATTTATATTTTAGGTTCTACTTTAGGTAGAAAAGAGAAGATTTATGTGCGAGCCACCATCTTGTGCACACGCATTTGACCAAGATATCTTCACACGTTATTAACTACAGCGATTGTGGCTGCAATTCTGAACGGCTAGTTTCAAGAGAGAGGGTTCTTGTCACAGCTGAACGGCACAATGCACATGTTAAAATGGTGACTCAGTGTAAGCAGCACGCTCCCAGTAAAACACAATTTAGTCGATTCCAAGAATACTTTATAAAGCCAAAATCTGCCGATACCGATCGTCTGCCAACATACTGTATCAGTGCATCCCCAGCGCTGATGATGGAGCAGTGGACCAGCAAACCCACCGAGGCACCCCCTGCAGTTTCAATTTCAATTACAATGTTGGCTTCCCATGATCATGAGAGCAAGATAGTCGAGATGAAACAATGATTTAATTCCTTCCTTCACAGTGATGCAACCCCCCCCCCCCCCCCCCCCCAGCAGTAGTTTCAGCTCGTTAGGCGGGAACCATGGCGTTTTATTTTTTTTATGTCTTTGGTAACTTGTATGAGATGACAGGATGGCAGCCTTTGGTCGAGAAGAACGGTAAAACAAATTCAGTCATCATCACATGATGTTCTCAAATCAATGAGTAATCATTGTTTAATAATCGTGATTTCAATATCAATTAGAATAATCATGATTATGATTTTTGCCATAATTGAGCAGCCCTACCCACACACACACACGCACGCACGCACGCACGCACGCACGCACACACACACACACACACACACACACACACACACACACACACACACACACACACACACACACACACACACACACACACACACACACACACACACACACACACACACACACACACACACACACACACACACACACACACACACACACACACACACACACACACACACACACACACACACACACACACACACACACACACACACACACACACACACACACACACACACACACACACACACACACACACACACACACACACACACACACACACACGCACACACACACACACACACACGCACACACACTCAATAGCTCTGGGTTACATACAGGACATGTCTGGGCTGGATCATCTCTAAGCACCCACACAGGACTTCACTCACAGCTATACATTTCCATCGCTCCGCATTCTCCATCTCTCAGGAGAAGGTCTCTGGACCAGAAACTGCACGCGGAGAGGCGGTGAGAGTTACAGCGTGTGAGACGAAGAGGCGTGGCGGGAATTGTGGACGTGGTGTTCAATGCTTAAATCAAATGCACATATTTAGGAATCGTAGAAAGACACATTATTTTGCCATCACATTTGGGAGAACTTGGTTATGAATAACAGGCAGCTCAAGGAGAGAGTGTGTGAGTGTGAATGCTAAGTCGGTTCTCCAGATTGCCCTGAGGTACTAGTGGTCATTCCTACAGACGCGCGTGTGTGTGCGTGCGTGTGCGTGCGTGTGTCTGTCTCCTAATGACTGCAGTAACATTTGGACAAGTGCTAACCTGTCATTTCAAGACTGCATAGTACACACACATATATACAGACACACATACACAATATACATCTGCACGCACCCACGCGTGCATGCACACACACACACACACACACACACACACACACACACACACACACACACACACACACACACACACACACACACACACACACACACACACACACACACACACACACACACACACACACACACACACACACACAAAAGAAAAAAGAAAATTAATTCCATCTTTATTTAATCTCGAAAGGATCATTGAGAGCAAGAAATACAAAGCAGACTGTGGTGAGGTGGTTTGCTATTAACGATTTAAACTGAACGAAATTAATTGAGTTTTAAAGTGCATTGCAAAACAAGTTTCCAAAATAAAGTGAAACTATATGGTGTACTTTCAAAACTAACTAAACTAAAATAATACTTTGTTGTTTTATTTAGTTTTGTTTGTTTTTAGTTTTGGACTCTGGGATGTAAGTTGTGATGTATACGTGAGAATTCAACTGACTCCCTAAACAAGCCTCTCTTTCACTCTTTCACAGCCATACCCGAGTATAGTCGGGTTATCGCGGCATGCGTTGAGTGCCAGAAACCTGAGTATACTCGGGTTTTGATTCTTTGATATTTTCCTTTGATCCGCGTTCTATACGGTCACCCGGAGCCCTCTATGTGTCTATGATTCATCTACCTACGTTGGAATTGCAATGACGATGAATATCACCAGGTGGCAGTATCGCCTACCCTTTGAACTCTGATAGAAAGGGAACAGGAGGCAATGAATGAAATGGACTATCAACACTCACTCTGAGGGGGAGGAGCTCCTGCAATCGCTAGAAGATCTGCTTGCCTTAAAACCTAGTGTCTCGTAAACACGTGAAATTAGTAATCGAGTAATCGCGATCGCCGATGGGACCACAATGGAAACAAGCCTATGGCTTTATTGTGTTTATTTTTAATCCTATTGGTAAATGGTGATATGTGTTCAAATGTATATGTGTTATTCCATTCTAAACCAATAAACTATTCTATCTATCTATCATTGGAATTATTCTTTTTGGAGTACCTCCTGGCTAAGGTAATAATAGTAAATAGTAAAATAAGCAATACTATTGTCTCCATAGCTACTGTAGCATAATACAGAACACAAGATGGGTCTGCAAACATAGCTAAAATGGTCATTAACGCTGGCCCCAAACAGTGCAGATGGCGAAAGCTAGTGGCCGTGAATGAGTTAATTCAATGAATGAATGAATGAATGAAAACTTTATTTAACAGATTGCAGAATGGGTACAATACAGTACGGCTCAATACATACAATTGTTAAGGGGATGCAGACCTGAGGAAGACGTTTGTCTTGTTTCCATCAGGGTCCCCCATTTTCAATTCATATAGACATTTATGACATACACAACATACATGACATTTATGGCATAGGGACATATAGGTATTTAGTACTGATACATTTGTGACATAAGCGGTATTCAAATATACAGTACTGTTACCCCTAGATCCTGACAGAGTATATACATATGATGGGGAGGGGACTGTACATTAGGAGGGGGTGGGTGGGTGGGAGGGAAATATACATACGGCGGGGAGGAGACTGTCTATTAGGAGGTGGTGGGGGTTTTGGGCATTTACGGTTGCCAGTTTCGAATTGCAGCCTCCCGTAGGTGCTCTTTAAGAGCGGTTTTGAATGTGGGCAGGGATTCACATTCCTTTACAGCTTTGGGTAGGGCGTTCCACATTGTTGTGGCATAATTGCGAAACGTGTTTAGTCCCTTGTTTGAGCCGAATCTGGGTTTAACATGATTTGTTGAGCTTCCTCTGGTGTAGTGGTTGTGGTATTCACTGAACTTTGGGAAGTATTTTGACATGTACATGGGCACCCCGGTCGTATAGTGTATCTTGTAGACCAGGCCCATTGCAAGTTGCTGTACTCTGTCGTCTACTCTAAGCCATCCTAGGTTGTCAAAGTGGGCAGGGGTGAGGTGGGTTCTGGGGTTCAGGTCAAGTAGTAGTCTGACCAGTTTGTTTTGTGATGTTTGTAATTTTGTTTTAAGCGCCTTTGAGGTGCTTTGGTACCATGAGGTGCACGCATAGTCATAGTACCCTTGAATGAGTGCTCCTGCCAGAGTCTTCAGGGTATTCTTGTTTACCAGAGAGGAGATCCGGTACAAGAATCTAGTTTGTTGGTTGACTTTTTTTTATTACATTGGATGCCATTTTGTCACAGGAAAGATTTGCCTCTAGGATGGAACCCAGGTAGGTAATTTCGTCTTTCCTTGTGACAATATTGTCACCCACTGTAACTGAGAAGCCGTCGGTCTTGCTGAGTTTGTTATTTGAACCGAAGAGAATGGACTCTGTTTTGCCCATGTGTAATGATAGTTTGTTATCAGCGAGCCATATGCAGATTTTGCCTAGTTCCGTGCTGAGGGTTTTTTCAACCTGCAACTTGTTCTTGTCAGAGACCAGCAGGGCTGAGTCGTCCGCAAACAGGAACAAGTTGCAGTCACAGGCTGACGACATGTCATTTGCATAAATTAGGAAGAGTAGCGGTCCTAGTATGCTTTCTTGTGGAACACCACAGCTCACTGTGAGGGGGGGGGGTAGAGTACCGTTTACCTCTACCATCTGTTCTCTCCCCTCCAGGTAGGATTGCATCCAGCTCACTGATAAGCTATCAAAACCAATTGCTTTTAGCTTGTCCATTAGAATGGAGTGATTGACAGTGTCGAAGGCCTTTTGTAGGTCCAGCATGACCATGCCGCAGTATTTGCCCGCGTCCACCTCTTGTTTGATGTGGTCGTTCAAATAGAGGAGGCATGTGTCAGTGGAGTGGGACGTTCTGAAGCCAGATTGGAATTCGTAGATTAGATTTTTTTCCGCCAGGTACTTTTCGACCTGTTCGTAGACTATTTTCTCCATGACTTTCGAGATGGAGGTAAGAATAGAAACAGGGCAGTAGTTGCCTGGGTCTAATTTGCTGCCCTTTTTGTGCAGAGGGGTCACTCTCGCAATTTTGAAGTCCTTGGGGACGTGCCCCTGTTTTATAGAGAGGTTTATTATGTGTGTGATGACTGGGGTGATGGCGGCTGCTGCGTCTCTGAGGAATTTGGAGGGGATGTTGTCATGGCCAGTGGCCTTGTTATTGTTGGAGGGCGCTCAATTTTTTGAGTACCTCATCGGTTGTTACCATTTCAAGTTTGAAGTCATCTTTGTGGACCCCTAGGTTTTTGTAGTATGCTACTATGTGTTCTACCCCATAATGCCCTGAGTGGGAGGGTAGTTTGTTTACCAGTGTTGTGGCTATGTTTGTGAAAAAGATGTTTAAGTAATTGGCTACATCCAGCTTGTCTGTGATGAGCGTGTTGTCCGTCTTTATGTTTATGTTTGAGAATCTGGTTTTAAGTTTTTTACTGCAGCCTAGTTGATTATTGAGTAATTTCCAAAGTTCGCGGGGTTTGTTTTTGTTTTCCTCAGTTTTGTCGTTGATGAAATTTCTTTTTGCGGTTCTGATCATGGTGTTTACGTCATTTCTTAGTCTGTTTCTTTGAATTTTTTGTTCAACCACGTGGGCTTGGAGTTCACTGTTTGAGCTTTTGGAAAGCTTTGTCTGACTTTTATGACTACAGAGCCTGGTGACAAACTGTCAAAAAGGGCTTTGGTTTTTGAGATATCCTACCGGAGGTAGAACACAACACAACAATGTTTTTCCTCATCTCTAAGGTCTCCCATATATAAATGGATTTGTGTATAGGCCTACAAATATTTTACTGCATTTTTTTTCAATGGATAGATATTGTTATAAATCCCCAAAACAAAAAAAGAGCTCAAATAAAGCCTGGCCATATAGGAGTTGAGACATATGATCTCATGTAGATTAATAATACAACCTCTGAGAGCTTTCAACCTTGACATGTCAGTAGTCAGGATATTCCTTTACCTAACAGAAACTGGATGTGCATAAGATGATGCATGCAGGAAATATAGACCTACAGTATGAACACATACCTAAAATAAGCAAAAATATAAATTAATATCTATGTAGAATGTACACATTTACTTTGTAGTAACTCTGTCATGGATTGTCATAGAAACACCAATGAGGAAATGTTCAAATGGATTGAAAGATGTGGTTTTGAAGAAAGTGAGTCAGACAATGGGTCTCATTCCCGAAATTTTTTCAAAGATATATTCTGGAAGACTTATCTTGGAACCACTGAGACATAATCTATGACAAGTACACTCTGAGTCCTGAACGTGCTGGTAATATGTCTTAAGTGGCTGAAAAGGTCACACAAATTATATTATCTGATATCTGCTTGGAGAATGGCATTCTGTCTTAAACTCTAAAGCGCGTTCCCGTTCAGCTCATTTGCATACAAAACAACGCCTCCATAGCTCCTTATAAGGCAACTGGTGACGCAGCTGTGTGAAATGGAATGGCGGAAGTGCTTTGCGAGCCGCGTGATTACGAAACCTAGCGTCAGTCAGTGCCAATCAGAGAGCGTCTCCGAGAAATGCGGCTAGGTTTCGTAATCACGCTTGCGCCCATCAAAACTAGATTAGATTAATGTATTGGCATCATATACAGCTCGCGGTACACACCTGCCGCAGCGCGCGCGCACACACAGACACACACACACACTCGCGCGCGCAGTACTGTATATGAATGAATGAATGAATGACATAATATATATAGCCTACGGCGGGCGTAATGAATGAACGCAGTATGGCTTATTATTCCATAATTAAGCCTATAGGCTACTGTTCATTCGTAGGCGCACACAAGACTTGTTATGGAATATTAATGCAGTCTATTTCCACAGATTAGCTTTAGTACTTTTTTATTTATCCACTGTCATTTCAGTGTTGGTGTATAGGCTATATAGTGTATTTCAATATAAGTTTAATTGATTAATGATATATACGAAGGAATGCAGGTTTATAGCTATATCAACCCCCTCCAATGTACAGTAAATGACCAAGTATGGTTTTGTCAATATTCCAATGTACAGTTTTGCTTGTACAGTGTAAGTCTATCCCCCACCCACCCCTCCTACCCAACCTCCTCCAACAGTTTCTATGTCAAATGTACTCTCTTTTCTGGACTCTTTTTGTATCACAAACAGTACTGTATTTGCAAATCTGGTATGTCATAAATGTATAGATGTAGCAGTACTGTCTATCTGTGTCATGTGTGTCATATATGTTATGATGAATTGAAAATGGGGGACCCTGATGTAAACAAGACGAAATTCTTTCTCTGGTCTGCATCCCCTTATGTAATTGAGCTGTACTGTACTGTACGCATTCTGCAATCTGTTAATAAAGTTTTCAATCAATCAATCAATCAATCAAACAAAGGTCTGTCCCATTGTATACCAATCAATGGGATACAGTACATTGCATGTTGACCTGCATTCTTTCAAATGTATATAATTAATCATTAAAACAGATGTGTAACAAATAAGAAATACAAATTCCACAGAAGGCATTAAATTATTATTATTTTCAATCATTTCACAATAATTGCATAATTGTGTTTGAATATCTGAGTAATTATTTGTCCAAAATAGCTGGTTCAGATATGGTTAATCCAGCTGCCCTGTGATCAGATGAATCCATATTATTTATTTTTCCGACATCAAATGCGTAATTTCTTATCGTACAAATATTGTCATATTTATTTTAATTATGATTAAGTAATTAATTCCAAGGAGGCCTGTAGCGTTGACGTGAAGGAATCACTATGAGAACACAGTCTGTCAAGTTATAATAACATTTTAAATTAGTCAATCAATCATGAGATTTGATCGTGGGCTGAGAGCATATTTAAGTGTGCTGCTCAGCACTCTTAAATCAGTCAGGGAGTTACATCACTAAATGTATGAGGTGTGGCGGCTCCAACCTAAAACCACCCAGTATCTGGGGTGAGATACTGGGTTCAACTCAAGAAAAAGTTATACTACTATGAACCAATGTATGTGCCATGCATTCATGCAAATACTTGAATCCCTTTCATGTCATGGCAACTTGATAATTGAGTGAGAAAACGTTAAAATACTTTTTGTTTGATTTGTAACCAGTTGTATAAATGTAAATAAGCACAGCACTGGTGGCAATACAATATTTGAAATGATGCATGTACCTTTCACTCACATGCAAATACTTGAATTAATATGAATGAATAATTTCATGCCATGGCCCATGGGGCAACTTGATAAGAGTGATACAATTAATTGAGTTTATTATTAATTGAATTTATTGAGTGATAAAACACTTTAAAATACTTGTACAGTACTACAATGGCTAACATGTTTTAGGTTGGTTAATAGTAGACAGCCCTTGGGTGAACAATTATTGTTGTAATTAGGAATGTCTTTTGTAATGTCTGGCAATATAATTACATTTTTATATTGTGTTTTTATTTTATTTATTCAATTTTATCTCTATTGTATTGTCATTATTGTAATATGTTACTGTCCTGTGATGTCTTATGTATTATTATTATTGTGTTGTGTCTTTCATGTGAAAAAAAGAGACTTGTACAGCAGTGGTGCCAATAAAATATTTTCTATGAACCCCATGGCTGAAAAGAGTTGTCTGATCTGCTATTAGTAAAATAATGTAACCTAATATACTTACCTTTATACTGTACCTTACCTGCTACACTTAGGCTACCTGTCTAGATAAACCCAACTTCCTTTATACTTACCGGTCATACTTAGCTATATAAAAAAAAACATCGCATTTACATTTTTTTTTAAATTTAAATTTTGTTTTGTGCCCCTCCATACTAGCTCTTGCCCCCCCCCCCCCCCTCCCCTGTGCCCCCTTGTTTAAAAATTCTTAGAATCGCCACTGGTCCTTGGAACCATTATGCCACCAGGGAATACAGATTATTGTCTACCTGGAAGACACTCTGGTTCTGTGTCACTCTGAGAAAGGCACACCAGATAGCTGACTCACTCTGCTGGGCATTGGAAAAAGAGCTGACCTCCCTCAAGGTAATCAGAACCATTCAGAGCGCTTGAGCTCTTGCTTGCACTACCACCGTAGATGCCCGGAAAGTGGCTTGAGTTCCAGAAATGGTGTGGAGAGAGAAACACTGACCTAATTTCTTGTCCTATAGAAATTGGCCTTGCTTATCTCCAGTCACTACAGAAGCTGACCTTCTCTACTATGAAGGTCTATGCTCCAGCCATCTCTACTTGTCACAAAAGGCTTGAATGACAGCCACCCTCTTTTAAAGAGTTTCCTTCAGAGAGTCAAGCCGAACGCACAATTGGAGGGGGGCTCCCCACCCTCCAGAACATTTACAACAAGCGTTGCAGGGGCAAGGCTAAGAGAATCACTAAAGACTCCAGTCACCCGAACAACTGCCTCTTTGAACTGCTGCGGTCAGGCAAGCGATACCGGAGTCTCAAGGCGAGCACAGAAAGACTCAGAAGAAGCTTCTATCCCCAGGCCATCAGGCTGCTAAACGAACAATGAACACTACACAACAACAACCATCAAACGCACATAGCACACACATCCACACGCACACACTCACTTTAAACAAACACACTGTAGCAGTGTAGCACCCACCCCACACACTTTATAGCACACACTCACTTTAAACAAACACACTGTAGCACCCACTCCCCACACTTTATATTTATTGATGAAGGATTGCACTACAACTCGTACACCTTACTGTAAATTGTACCTAAATTGTACCTCATCCCATTTCTGCTTTGCACTATATAGTACTGTACATTAGTACACTGCATAGTATTGTATATTATATGGTAACTCAGAACATTGTACATATGTCTATACCGAACACTGTGACCTCATTTTCTTCTTCTAAATTACATGCTATACTATGTTATTTGATACTATCTTGTCTAGCACAGTCTCTGGAGCGTAACAGTAAGAAGCATTTTGTATGAAAGTATTCTGTACTTCTGTATGACAACTATTAAAGAAACTTGAAACTTGAAATAAAGCCCATTATGTGAGCCTTATCACCGCAATGGGATTTAGCTTTAGTGGTAGAGGGTCTAAACCATGAACCTTTCAAAGAACTGGACCAGAACTCCTTGCCTTCTATCAAGACCACTCTACATTTGGTTCTTACATCTGCCAAATATGTCAGCAAGCTGTCCACTGTGTTAGTCCATCCAAGCTGTCTAACCACCAGTGGAGACAGTAGAGGTGTCACGCTACGGCCTAATCACACTTCCATCCCTAGGAACATCAGCAGTTCTGTGAGAAACACATTCAATAAAAATGTACTACTTTGTTGCAGTCTCGCTCTCCCCACCCCAGGTGCCTCCACACTGTCCATTTTGGAGCGTATTGGGCGCACCCCGCAAACTCGCTCTAATCTTGATGAGACAAATGTCTTCGGTTTCTTGTTTTTGGTTGGGAATGAAAGAGGAGGGAATTGAGAGGTATATATTTAATCCACAACCCACAGGTTTTCATTTAACTATCGGGGAAAAGGTCAACTGTACGGAACATTGTTGTGTACGGAACATAGTTAGTCTATGTTAATAAAAAACGATCATAACTTACACACACACACATAGAACCATATAATTATATTACATAAGTATGTGCAGCACACATACCAAGTGCACACCCAACAGTGTCAATACCCTCGTACAAAAAACTATGAGTAATGCAGGAGATTGATGTGCTGGCGAGAAAAAAAGAAAAGAAAGCACAGAACATCAACTCATTCAGCGTGAATACAGCACCAACATGGCTTCTTCATGTGAATACAGCACCAACATGGCTTCTTCATGTGAATACAGCACCAACATGGCTTCTTCATGTGAATACAGCACCAACATGGCTTCTTAACTAGGGATGCACCGATATGAAAATTGGCCACCGATACCGATACCGATTGTTCAACTAACACTATCGGCCGATACCGATACCGATATTTGTATATTTGTATATAATTTTTTTTTAAATTTTTTAATTTATGAAACTACTGTATATTTGTATGTGTATGTTTGTATTTGTAGGCCTCTTTACTTACTTAAAAAAGGAAACATCAAGAAATATGTTTATGGTATCACTATCTCTCTCCCAGTATCGTCTGGCGGCCTGCAGAGGGATACTATTTTCTCAACCAGAGCTTTCAACCAATGCAATGGAACCATTCTGGCGGCCTGCAGCGGGATACTATTCTCTCAACCAGAGCTTTCAACCAATGCAATGGAACCATTTTGATTGACAGTCGATTCGGCCAATTACGCCACACCGCTAGCACCCACCTCCTGCTGTTCTTACCACCAATCGGCAAGCGTTTATTCATTTTCTACTTTCGGGCATGCCGCCATTGATCTGCTTGCAACTCACTCGAGAGCACATCACAACAAACTTAACGTAGCTAATACCTTAGCTGCCCGGCCCGCCGACCAGCGCTCCACAGCATGACCAAATGAGACATAATGATTTTACTGCAACAAATGTTATAATAAAACAAAGCCTTTCTATACATTTGTCTGGTTGAAAACTTTATTAACAGATTGCAGAATGGGTAGTTTGGTACGGAATGAGCAACGGAATGGAACTGGCCTTGCTTACTTGCTGTGTTCGGGTAAATAATATGCTGATGTTATATTGAACGTGTAACACTAACTATATAACGTTATTAACTAACTAGCTACCGTACCGGGAGCTCACGTTGATGCCTGGATGGTGCTAACTAACTAGCTACCGTACCGGGCGCTCACGTTGATGCCTGGATGGTGCTAACTAACTAGCTACCGTACCGGGAGCTCACGTTGATGCCTGGATGGTGCTAACTAACTAGCTACCGTACCGGGAGCTCACGTTGATGCCTGGATGGTGCTAACTAACTAGCTACCGTACCGGGAGCTCACGTTGATGCCTGGATGGTGCTAACTAACTAGTAGTGGGTAGTTGGGTACGGAATGAGCAACGGAATGAAACTGAGCTATGAACGGACTCGGAGTAAAGCCTTGCTGCTATGGGTAATAATAATATGCTGATGTTATTGTCCGTGTAACACTAACTATATAACGTTAATGCCACAAAACGAATGCCTTGTTAATCATAAGTAGTTACTTTGATGCAGTAGCTTATTGTGTGTGTGTGGGGGACGGCGGGCGGTGTGCAGGTAGGTCGCGAGTGAACTTATTTTTTTTGCCTTTTGACGCTACACAAATTGATGGGTATTTATCGGCGACTGCTATCGGCACATTTGAGCTTATCGGCCGATAGCAGTCAACAAGGCACTTATCGGCCGATACCGATACCCGACCGATATATCGGTGCACCCCTATTCTTAACCCTTTCACTACCACACTACAGAAGGTTAACCTTTCACTACCACACTACAGACGGTTAACCGTCTGTAGTGTGGTGGTGAAAGGGTTAACCTTATGTGTTGTCGCGGTGAAAGGGTTAATCATTTGGTAGTGTGGTAGTGAAAGGGTTAATGTGGAATTCAACAAGAGACTGCTGAAATAAACAACATGTCAACATAGATACCCCCCCCCCCCCCCCCCCCCAATCATCAATCAATCATCAATCATTCGACAACATCCAGATCCTGGCCATTAAAGATTTCCCAAACTTAATTGAAACACCTGTCAGCCCTGGGCTGTGCCGTGTCGTCCGAGCACAGCAGAGAGGGATCATGTCAGGGTGATGGTGTGTGTTATGATCACTGCCGGCTGCCCCCGTTGTTTCTGTTAGCTGGTCAATTGAACAGTGTTATGCCGGGGCAGCTGAGGGCAGTGAGGCAGGCTGCGTGCGCCAGGCGTGGAGAGACTCTCAGCATGGTGTGTTTTGCTTTGCACAGTCGAGCTTCATTGACCTGAAGAGCTCTTGGCTGGTGGAGAGGAATGTGTGTATCAGTGCCAGGTACCCAACCCAAGCCTTTATACACTGAGAGACACTCCCCCAGTGTGTGTGTGTGTGTGTGTGTGTGTGTGTGTGTGTGTGTGTGTGTGTGTGTGTGTGTGTGTGTGTGTGTGTGTGTGTGTGTGTGCGCGCGCGCACGTGTGCGTGTGTGTGTCAGTGCTGGTCGGTCAGAGCTCTTACCTGGACTCCTCCAGTAGCAACAGAAGTCGACAGCGTGGCGTCTCTGTAGCCGCTATATGACCTAATGTTCCAAATACACGCTCTGCAGCTATCACATCATTCATGGTCACCTAGACACACACACACACACACACACACACACACACACACACACACACACACACACACACACACACACACACACACACACACACACACACACACACACACACACACACACACACACACGCACACACACACACACACACACACACACACACACACAAATGCAGGGATTAGTACAGAACCACTGAACATAATAATAACAGCAGCTGGAGGGCAGGGCAAGAGGTTAAGGCTGCAATCATTATTTTCTTACAGCATTTTTCACATTTTCAAAACTTCGTATGACCATCTGCTATCAGAAGGTCTCGTTGAGTCATGGTGTCCGACTCAATCAACCCTTCGTTACCAGCAGCCAGTCTGTCATTTTCTTTATTGACAAAACCCATACTTTAGCTCAGCCTATTTTATGAATCTATGTATTTAAAAAGTATACTTTTCCAGATTTTATTTTTTATTACATCAATAGTGTGCTGTCAGCACAGTAATATGTTTGTAGATTAAGTATTTATTTTTTTATTTAACAACCTGGAAATGCCCAAGAGAAAGTTATATGTAGTTCTAGTAATCTAGTAATCCATGCACAAAGACCATTACTGTATCTGTGTCACAAATCTCTACACGGCGCATCATATTATGTGACCATGTCACACTGGGACTAGTTCCAACATGGATCAATCAAGCATAGGAAATGCTCGAGTTCCGCAGTTTTTTGTTGTTGATGATTGAAGCTTTTGCCTGTATGCTATAGTGTGGATCAACAACTATTTGTCTGCTGCTTCATGGCTCACTTGGAAATGGGCTTCCGGCCAGAACTTAGACCAGGGACTCGTTGAGTAAGATAATGGCATCAACTACACCACTAGTAAGAATTTCATAACACTTGATGTGCAAAAACCCAAACTATCCCTTTAAGTTTCACAGATAGGCCTTTCACACCGTGCCGGAGCCGATTCCTGAACGTAATCTCGAACTGGCCATCGCGTTCACACTGGGAATAATTGGTTCGGAACATGAAAAATCGGTGCTCAGTGTTTTCTTAGAGGGCCGAACTAAAGCCTCTGTCATGTTCTGAACCAATTATTCCCAGTGTGAATAAGCCCGGCCGGTGTGAAAAGCCTAAGAGAGGCTCACCCATCTAACCAATCAGAGGGGCTTTTTTTTTTGGAATAAGCGCTTTTAATAGTTGCATTACACAGCCCTCATTCAACACAGTCTGGCAATGAGGACCATGTAGACCAGGGGTTCTCAAACTTTTTTATACCACAACCCCATTTTGTTTAGGATTTTTTTTGGCGACCCCACACTTAATGTATTGCGTAATTTCAATGTAGAAATAAGGAATATCAAAATAAAAGCACACGTTGTTTAGAAAATGAAATTACAGCACTATGTTATCAATTAAATGAATTAATATTATCAACAAAAGCAATGGAATTGTTTCTGTATACACATTTATAAAACGAGGCATATTTTGCCAAAATATGTTGCCAGAACATGAAAAGAAAATGCGCTCACGTGCACTTTGGTAGAGTCAAAGTCATTTTATTTGCCATGTATGGACGAATCCACATTGGAATACAGGTACAGAGCAAACACTGTGTGTCTACAACTAATCCAATACAGGAGCAGAGTAGAAACAGTACAGGAAAAATATGTAAAAACACAGACAGTAGGGGCGCCCTTGTGGCGCGTACCATAGTGCCACGCGCAAAGAGATGGCGCCGCTATGACCGGCTGCCTGTCTGTGCGCTCCGTCGAGACTGTGCTTACTTTTGTTAATATTTATAGTTTTAAGAGTTTTGTCTGTACCAACAGTAGGTGCATTTAATGTGTATGACCGTCAGTCACTTATAGACATCGGATTACGGGAAATTTACCGACTGGATTACTCTCTGGATCAGCTCTCTGAACCACAACAATGGCCTGTTGAGATCTTGAGGACATCAGGACCGGATCTCGCCCCCAGGGACAAAGGATCCAGGCGGCGAGGAAAGAGAGCTGGAGTCCGTAACCGATTGAGAACCAGGCGGCACAGGACGCCACTACCCAGTATATTGCTAGCCAATGCACAATCAATAGACAATAAACTAGACGACATCCGAGCAAGGATTCAATTCCAGAGAGACATTAGAGACTGTAACGTTCTCTGCTTCATCGAGACGTGGCTGCCGCCAGACGTCCCAGACCACGCCATCCAACCGGCCGAACACTTCTTCATTCACCGCAAGGATAGAACAGCAGAATCCGGCAAACAGCGTGGAGGTGGAATAGCCTTCATGTTGAACAACAATTGGAGCGATCCAGGCAACGTGAAGGAACTATCGAGCCACTGCTCCCCCAACCTGGAATATATATCCATCAAGTGTCGAACTTTCTTCCTCCCGAGGGAGCTAACGTCGATCATCCTGGTCGGGGTGTATATTCTACCGCAAGCAAACACTGGTGACACGCTCTCCAGGCTCCACGACGAGGTAAATAAACTCCAGGCAGCTAACGTTGATGCTGCTATTGTGGTTGTGGGTGATTTCAATGGCGCCAATCTGAGAAAGGTATTGCCGGACTTCTATCAGCATGTGACTTGTAACACCAGAGGCGGTCACATTTTAGACCATTGTTACACGCAATTCAAGTGTGGATACAAGGCTCATTCTGCTAGCGGCTTCGGAAAATCTGATCATGCGGCCATTTTTCTTTCACCAAAATATAAACAAAGGATCAAGAGCACTCCGGTAGTCTCGCGAGAGGTGCAGAAATGGGATGTGGAGTCAGAGGAGACGCTCCAAGCTGCGCTTGAATGCACAGACTGGAGTGTATTCCGTGACACAGATAACATTAATGACTACACGGAGACAGTGCTGGACTTTGTTCGTACTTTGGTGGAAGAAACAATCCCCACTACCATAATTAAAGTTTACCCAAATCAAAAACCCTGGGTAGACAAATCCGTCCGTGAAACTCTGAAATCGCGCACCACAGCATACAACGACGGCCTGGTGGCAGGCAACATGAATGACCACAAGGTGGCGCGATACAACGTAAGGAGAACAGTAATAGAGGCAAAACGGCGCTACAGGGATCAAATTGAACTCCAGTTTGAACAGGCTGACTCCAGAGCTATGTGGCAGGGCCTCAAAACGATGACAGACTACAAAGGCACCTCCCTCAAACTGAACAGTGACATCTCCTTAGCAAATGATCTCAATGCCTTCTAACCGAGGTTTGAGGCTGGTAATAACAACACCAGCCTACAAGCCACGGCAATGGGGGGGGGGCGGGTCTGCTGATGGAGACTCAGTGTTCAGGGTAACAGAGCATGAGGTGAGGCGGACCTTTAAAAAAGTGAATATCAGGAAGGCAGCAGGACCGGACAGCATCTCCGGCCGACCAACTGGCCCCGGTATTCACTGACATATTTAACCTGTCCTTAGAACAGGCTGTCATCCCCACCTGCCTGAAGAAGTCCACTATCATCCCTGTACCTAAAAAATCCAAGCCTGCTTGCCTCAACGACTACCGCCCTGTAGCTCTCACCTCCATAGCCATGAAGTGCTTTGAGAAGCTAGTAAAGGGCTACATCTGCTCCTCCCTCCCCATCAACCTGGACCCCCTGCAATTTGCATACCGCCCCAACAGGTCCACGGAGGACGCCATAGCCCATGTGCTGCACACAGCAGCATCACACCTGGACAAGAGGAAGGGGAACTATGTGAGAATGCTATTCATCGACTACAGCTCGGCATTCAATACCATAGTCCCCTCCAAACTCATAGCCAAGCTCAGGGACCTGGGCTTGAACTATGACCTCTGCCAGTGGGTCTTGGACTTCCTGACGGGCAGACCCTAGGTGGTGAGAGCAGGCAACTGCACCTCCTCATCCATCACCCTCAACATAGGGGCCCCCCAGGGCTGTGTTCTGAGTCCCCTCCTCTACTCCCTATACACACATGACTGTGTGGCTCAGCGGAGTAACAACACAATCATCAAATTTGCTGACGACACAGTAGTGGTGGGCCTGATCTCTGCAAACGACGAGAGGGCCTACCTGGAAGAGGTCAAGGTCCTGGCGGGATGGTGCCAGGAGAACAGCCTCTCCCTGAACGTCAGCAAAACAAAGGAGATGATTGTGGACTTCAGGAGGTCGGGGGTCAAGGACTACAGCCCCCTCAGCATCGACGGGGCACCGGTTGAGAGAGTGAACAGTTTTAAGTACCTCGGAGCCCACATATCATTGACAGTGTTGTGAAGAAGGCACGACAACGCCTCTACTTCCTCAGGCGCCCAAGGAAGTTCCAAGTCAGTCAGAAGATCCTTAAGAACTTCTACTCATGTACAATAGAGAGCATCCTGACTGGCAACATCACCTCCTGGTTTGGGAATAGCACTGCACAAGACCGAAGCAGACTACAAAGAGTGACACGTTCAGCCGAACGCACAATTGGAGGGGGGCTCCCCACCCTCCAGAACATTTACAACAAGCGGTGCAGGGGTAAGGCTAAGAGAATCATCAAGGACTCCAGCCACCCGAACAACTGCCTCTTTGAACTGCTGCGGTCAGGCAAGCGATACCGGAGTCTCAAGGCGAGCACAGAAAGACTCAGAAGAAGCTTCTATCCCCAGGCCATCAGGCTGCTCAACGAACAATAAACACTATACAACAACCATCAAATGCACACAGCACACACATCCACACGCACACACTCACTTTAAACAAACAACACACTGCAGCACCCACTCTCCACACTTTAGATCACCTAAACACACTTTATATTATTGATAAAGGATTTGCACTACAACTCGTACAGCTTACTGTAAATTGTACCTAAATTGTACCTCATCCCATTTCTGCTTTGCACTATATAGTATTGTATATTAGTACACTGCATAGTATATTGTATATTATATGGTAACTCAGTTACTTCTATTCTGCATCGAACATTGTACATATGTCTATACTGAACACTGTGACCTCATTTTTTACTTCTAATTTACATGCTATACTATTTTATTTCATACTTATCTTGTCTAGCACAGTCTCTGGAGCGTAACAGTAAGAAGCATTTTGTATAAAAGTATTCTGTACTTCTGTATGACAACTATTAAAGAAACTTGAAACTTGAAACCTACGCGGCCGACCCGGGTTCGATCCCAGCACCCAACGTTATTTGTCGCATGTCCTCCCCACCTCTCCTCCTGTTCGCCCTCTCCTCTATCGGTCGTGCGTGACCATGAAAAAGGTGTAAAAATGCTAAAATATAATTAAAAAAATAAATAAAACACAGACAGTATAAAAGGACAAATGCTCAAATTGATATCAACATCCCCTAAAAGTGCATATCATAGTTAAGTGCATAGTGCCACAAATTACAGTAAAAGTGCATATAATCAAAGTGCATGATGCACAGACACACAAAAAACAGCACGTCCACAAACCTGACTAATAACATTAATAAAAACACAGAAACAAAATAGGATAAAATACAAAACTAGCCTTTGGAGTCATTCAGGCTCTGCACAGCACTGGGGAAAAAGCTCTTTGTAAACCGAGAGGTAGAGCCTGGCACCATAGATCTCTTCTAGAGCTGGCAGGCTAGACCCGATTGTCTTGCGTGCAAGACGCACAATTCTATTCAGAGATTTCTTCTCCTGGTCTGTGATGTTACCAAACCATAATGTACAGGAGGAAGTAAGAACGCTCTCAATCACACAGCGATAGAAGTTGTGTAGAATCACCCTGTTATTTGTGAACTCTTTCAGTTTCCTGAGAAAGAAAAGACGTTGCTGGGACTTTTTAACAATGGTTCTGGTATTGGAGTGCCAGCTCAGGTCATTTGAAATAGTGACCCCAAGAAATTTAAAACTGCTCACCATCTCCACCTCTGAGCCATTTATGGTAATGGGGAGATGGGATACCTTGCTAGGTCTAAAATCGATGACTAGCTCCTTCGTTTTGGAAGCATTCAGGGTGAGGTTATTGGTCTCACTCCACCTAACTAGGTTCTGCACCTCTGATCTGTAAAATGACTCATCATTTGAGTGTATACGCCCAATGACCGTGGTATCATCAGCATACTTTACTATCAGATTGTTATCATAGGAAGCAGTACAGTCATGAGTGCAGAAAGAGAACAGTAAAGGGCTGAGAATGCAGCCTTGTGGAGAACCAGTACTTAAAACAAGTTCATCAGACATTGTTTCCAATCCTGACTCTTTGAGGTCTCAAAATTTAAAAGCTAAGAATCCATTCACAGATAGCATCGCATAGACCCAGACACTGAAATTTGTGGATCAGATTAGATGGAATAAGCGTATTAAAAGCAGAGCTATAATCGATAAAAAGCATTCTAACATAGGAGTTTTTCTTATCTAAGTGTTCATACACAGGATTAAGAGCTAAGGAAATAGCATCATCTACTGATCTATTTTTCTTGTAGGCGAACTGCCAGGGATCAAGACAGTGGCGGCACGGTGGTGTAGTGGTTAACACTGTCGCCTCACAGCAAGAAGGTCCAGGGTTCGATTCCCGCTTGGGGACCAGGTTTCCATGATGCCAGGTACCCAGGTGGGGTATCTCCCAGGCCTTTCTGTGTGGAGTTTGCATGTTCTCCCCGTGCTTGCAAGGGTTTCCCCCCCGATAAGATAAACCCAATGGAAAAACATGCACAACAACAGATCGCTAACGCTGTGGCGTCCTTGACGAAGACGGACAGGAGCACTTGGATTGGTCCCCTGGCGCGGCTCACGTTGACGCCTGTCTGCTCCCGGCTGCCCTTAGGGGGGAAGGACGACGGGATGGGTTAATCGCAGAGACGAATCGCATCGGCGATTCTAAAGAGACAATGCATGCGTGTGTGTTCCGGTGTGTGTGCTAAAAAAAAAAACTAACCGCTGTGTGTACCGCTAAAACATTGAGTGTCGTTGCATGCCGAATAAAGACCTCTGCAATAGGTCCTGCATTATTATTATTATTAGGTAGGAATCTGACCTTTTATATAATTCAGCACTAGCCGCTCTAAACATTTAATTAAAACTGAGGTTAGAGCAATAGGTCTGTAATCATTAAGACAAGTCACAGGTGATTTCTTGGGAACCGGAATGATAGTAGATTCCTTGAAGCTCCTTGGCACAATCCAGATCCGCTTCTACTCTGAAAATCCGCCCTCACAGAGGTATGTTGATGCGAAGGGGACACGCTTTATCAGCGCAGCATTACACAACACTTGGTACTCGTTCCGGACTGATATCCAGAACTTTGCGAGGGCCTGTCCAGTGTCCAGTGAACTTGACTTTCAGTAGCTCATCACACGAAAGATCATTGAGCGCCTCCTGGCTGCATTCTGTTCCTACAAAAAGCCATCAAGCTGAGTAAATACCCCCAAATCTCTGCTGATTATCCTGTGGCAACCCCAAGCCACCACTGGGCTTGGTGATTGAAGGACGCTACGTAGCGACCCAATGGCTGGGCGCTACCCATATTTGGGCGTCCACTTCCGGACGCACCTGTCGCTAGAAGGCCATCAAGATCGATTATCGAATCACGGCGCGGTGCGCCTGTTGAGGAGGGGGAACTTAATGGAGCCCAAGAGCACCCTCTCACTCTCTCGTAGCAGTGGAAGGAGACAGGCCGCAGAGCGGAGACGCCGCCCGGCCG
This sequence comes from Notolepis coatsorum, assembly GCF_963971535.1. Taxonomy (NCBI): domain Eukaryota; kingdom Metazoa; phylum Chordata; class Actinopteri; order Aulopiformes; family Paralepididae; genus Notolepis; species Notolepis coatsorum. The sequence continues at coordinate 56,912,159 of NC_140184.1, read as the reverse complement.
ACAAAATAATTAATATAAAGTCAGAGAGAGAGTGAGAAGTGTGAAATGTTTGGTTGTTTATCAGAAAATGAAGAAGACTATCATTTTGGGAACTGCAACCTGTCTATGTGTTGTTTATTCTGCCACCCCTACACCTGGAATTGCCACAGTGGTGGAGAATGCAGGCAAAACAAACTGGCAATAAGGGGAGCAGAATAAACGAAAAAAAAGATTTAAAAATATATAGAATAATAATAAATAAAAGAACCCAGTGGAGAAGAAGCATGGACGCGCTGGTGCAGCAGCTGGTACAAGCGAACCTGGAGCAACAGGCCCGGCATGAGGAGGCCATACAAGAACAGAGGAAACAGACGGGGATGATCCAAGCGGAGCTCCATCGGATGGCCTCTAACAGGCAGGAGGAAGGACGCGCAGAGACACAGCCTAACCCTGGGCGGTTCATCCCCAAGCTGACGGAGGAGGAGGATATAGAAGCCTATCTCCTAGCGTTTGAGCGCACCGCCAACCGGGAGGGCTGGCCAGAGGATAATTCGGGGGGACTGCTGGCCCCCTTCCTGTCAGGTAATGCGCAAAAGGCCTACCAGGACCTGCCACCGGAGCAAGCCGAGAACTACACCCGGCTAAAACAGGAGATTTTGAGCCGCTACGGCCATAGTCTACAGTCCCGTGCGCAGCGTTTCCATGACTGGGTGTATGATCCGCAGGCCTCGCCGCGCTCACAGATGCACAACTTCGTCCGCATAAGCCGAGCCTGGTTAATAACCGACCCCACAGGGCCCACTGTCTTGGAACGTATCGTTATGGACCGCTTCGTTAGAACCCTCCCTTATGACACAAAGAAACAGGCGAGTCAGGCGGACCCCCGCTCCGTGGAGCAGCTAGTGAACATTGTGGAGGCTCACCAAGTAACGCGGGAGCTACTCAAAGGGGGTCGAGGGGAAAAGCCAGAGAGACTGAAAATGAGGAGGGGTCCCGACGAGCCCAGCCCAAGGGGCCGGGTTGAGAATGCAGGTGATCCCGAACTACCCCGAAGAAGGCCACTGTTTGACCGGGACCAAAGACGCTGCTATGACTGTGGCGAGCCAGGGCATCTCTCATGGGCCTGTCCAGGCAGGGAAGTGTCCATGCCATCAGCGGCAGCTTCAGACCCCTGCGGTAAAAGCGTGGACAAAACCATGGAACGCATAAAGGAGCGTTTCCATTGGCCGGGCATGAAGAGAGCGGTAGAGGACTACTGCAGGAGCTGCCCAGAGTGTCAACGCGCAGCGGCAAAGGTACACTATAAAAACCCTCTGATCCCATTACCCATCATTGAGACACCGTTCTCAAGAATCGCCCTGGACGTTGTTGGCCCACTAGTCAAATCAGCCAGAGGCCACCAGTATATACTGGTAATCATAGACTATGCAACACGTTACCCCGAAGCCATCCCGTTATGTACGGTGACGGCCAAAATTGTAGCACGAGAGCTATTTAATTTGTTTAGTTGAGTGGGAATTGCCGATTCCATTCTCACTGATCAGGGCTCGTGCTTTATGTCGCGAGTCATAAAGGAAATGTGTAAACTCATGAAAGTGGAACAGTTGAGAACCTCCATATACCATCCACAGACAGATGGGTTGTGCGAACGTTCTAACAAAACACTAAAAAGCATGCTGAGAAAGGTGATGGAAAAGGATGGGAAGAATTGGGATCAGTTGTTGCCCTTTCTGATGTTCTCTGTGCGTGAGGTCCCACAGGCTTCCACTGGCTTCTCGCCGTTTGAGCTGCTCTACGCCCGTAAGCCGCAGGGTCTCCTGGACATCGCAAAAGAGATTTGGGAGGAACAGCCGTCGCCCCACCGGTCTCTCATAGAGCATGTGCAGGTGATGAGAGACAGAATGAAGGCGCTCTGGCCGGTGGTAAGATAACATATGCAACAGGCCCAAGACGCACAGAAGCGCATTTATGATCGGGGCACACAGCCACGTGAGTTTAAGGTGGGAGACCGGGTCCTCGTACTGGTTCCGACAGCGGAGTGTAAATTCCTAGTGAAATGGCAGGGCCCATACGAGATAATTTAAAAAGTGGGTCCCGTCAACTATAAGGTCCACCAGCCCGACCGTAGGAAGCATCGACAGCTATACCATGTTAACCTGTTAAAGAAATGGCATGCCCGGGATGTGTTGCTCTCGCCCCCCCCCCCCCCCCCCCCTTTTGGCGCAGCAGGTGACAGAGGCAGCCGATGTTCACGCCGACCCAACGGCAGGAGCTTCGGGAGCTGGTCCAACAGAACCGGGACGTGTTTTCGGCCATGCCAGGCCGCAACACATTGGCCCAGCACCATATTATCACCAGCCCGGGAGACAAGGTAAAACTGAAGCCCTAAGCTAAGCTAAAAGAGAGGCTGTAAGAAGACCCAAAAAAATGCAGGCTGGGATTAGAAGAGGCAGAGTACCTGGGATTCACAATAGGCCGGGGCAATGTAAAACCGCAGAAGAGGAAAATGTATGCGATAAGGGAGTGGCCTCGCCCTTTAACGAAGAAGCAGGTCAGAACATTCCATGGGCTAGCGAGCTATTATAGGAGGTTTATCCCTAACTTTGCTGCTCGCGCTGCTCCCCTTACAGACTTCACCCAGGCGCGGCGGCCATTCACGGTGAAGTGGACACCGGAGGCGGAGGCAGCGTTCGAGGACCTCAAAACAGCACTCTGTTCGGGACCGGTGCTGGTCTCCCTGAACTTCGACAAGGAGATGACGGTACAAACTGATGCATCAGAGGCGGGCCTGGGGGCGGTCCTCTCCCAGCAGCTGGAGGGTGAGGAACATCCGATTTTATATGTGAGCAGGAAGCTACTACCACACGAGTGCAACTATTCTGTGGTGGAGCGTGAAGGTCTGGCAATTAAATGGGCACTGGAAACGCTCCGTTATTATTTGCTAGGGAGACGGTTTACACTAGTGACAGATACATGCCTTTGTCACCACCCGCCTCGACTACTGCAATGCTCTGTACACGGGCATCGACAAGTCCCTCCTCCGCCGCCTACAACTGGTGCAGAACGCAGCCGCGCGCCTCCTCACCAAAACAAGAAAACATGAACATATCAGCCCAGTTTTGGCCTCGCTCCACTGGCTGCCTGTTAGCTTCAGGATCGATTTTAAATTAGCACTAAATGTTTTTAAATCATTAAATGGCACGGCTCCCTCCTATCTGTCCAAGCTCCTGCACCGCCACACCCCCCACCGATTCCTCAGATCAGCTGACCAGATGCTATTGGTGGTACCCAGAACCAGGCTCAAGACTAGGGGAGACAGAGCTTTCTCCACCGCAGCACCTAGATTGTGGAACAGCCTCCCCCTCAGCGTACGGACTGCCCAGACCATACAGGCTTTTAAATCACTCTTGAAAACCTACCTGTTCTCCTTGGCCTTCCCCCCTACTTAACCACCACTAGACCCCTGGCCCTTCTATCCTCTTTGTTTTACTGTGTCCTACCAGTTTTTATTACTTTCATTGCTTTATTATGTTTTTAATCCTATATCTTGCACCATATTGTTTTGTTTTTGTTGCTTTCATTGCTTTGCTATGTGTTTTTTTTTCTTTCTTTCTTTTAATCTTATACCTTGCCTCACACTATTTTGTTTTTATCAACTTGCTTGTGAAGCACTTTGGTGTCAGCTGCCGCTGCCTGGAAATGTGCTATACAAATAAAACTGACTTGACTTGACTTGACTTGACAGATCACGCTCCACTCGTCTCGTCCACTCGCCAAAGCAAAAGGAACCAATGCCAGGGTGACTCGATGGTTTCTTGAATTGCAGTCATATAACTTTTCTGTCATCCACAGGTCCGGGGTGGCTCATGGCAATGCAGACACCCTCTCCAGGAAGGATGCCTGTTGGGCATCGGACGCTCTTCCCCGACGGTCGGAGCTGGAGGGGGGGTACTGTGGCAACCCCAAGCCACCACTGGGCTTGGTGATTGAAGGACACACCTGTCGTTAGAAGACCTGCGCCTGTTGAGGAGGGGGAACTTAATGGAGCCCAAGAGCACCCTCTCACTCTCTCGTAGCAGTGGAAGGAGACAGGCCGCGGAGCGGAGACGCCGCCCGGCCGACAGAATAATTAATATAAAGTCAGAGAGAGAGTGAGAAGTGTGAAACGTTTGGTTGTTTATTAGAAAATAAAGAAAATCATTTTGGGAACTGCAACCTGTCTGTGTGTTGTTTATCTCTGCCACCCCTACACCTGGAATTGCCACATTATCCTGGAGTGCCACTAACGGAGTTTCCAGCGCATTATCAGCACATTTCTCTGCCAATGTGTTGTTTTTGTCTGCAAGGAAAATCCGCGCTTCTTCTCCGAGTTAACAAAGACGAATACTCTGCCTCGAGATCAGAGGCAGAGCCCATTTCATCGCGGCCAACCAGCACCGCTTCTGACAACAAACCTATCAATTGCGAGTCTGGGTTACACACAAAAGACCAGACCCCCCTCCCGCGATTATAAATGTGCAGGGTGTAGTGAGATGTGTATTGGAATACGTGTGTCGGCCTCCATTGATGAAGGGGCGAGAGTCGCGAGACATGGCAAATACACACAGCTGCCGGGTGGAAAACTCGATTCGAGTTAAAAAATTTTGCCAATGCGTGACCCCACTGTCACCTACCCAAAATAAATGAGAGAGAGAGAGAGAGAGAGAGAGAGAGAGAGAGAGAGAGAGAGAGAGAGAGAGAGAGAGAGAGAGAGAGAGAGAGAGAGAGAGAGGGCAAGAGGGGAGGCCAAATCGGAAAGAAAATACAACTATTACTTTGCCAGTCAATAACAAAAGTGATCGCAGTGGTGAGCAGTCTCGCCAGTCAAGATAGAGGGCTGACTGCTTCTAATTACCGAATCTATTTTGTAATTACATTCTCTCTCTCTCTCTCTCTCTCTCTCTCTCTCTCTCTCTCTCTCTCTCTCTCTCTCTCTCTCTCTCTCTCTCTCTCTCTCTCTCTCTCTCTCTCTCTCTCTCATTTATTTTGATGTCTGTTGCCAAAGTCATCTCAGTCATCAAAGTCATCTCAAAGTCATAATGACAATTTTGGATTATGATTATTACAGTCGCTGATGATATGTACATGTTACTTGTTTATTCCAGATAAGACATACAGTAAATACAAATACTGTACAAATACTGCACTTGTTAATCAGATGCCTATTACTTCCACATAAAAGTGCTGCTTGTGCTGTTCCTTGCACTGTTCTCTCATCTACGTAAGCAAATTACTGTTTTCATGTTTTCATTTTTACGTTATTTTCATTTTTACGTTATTATTATTATTATTATTATTATTATTTTTTTTTTTATTTTTTTTTTATTTTTTTAAATGTTGATCTTAACTGATCACTGTGACTTTATTGCTTTTATCGTTATATATGCCTATGTTTGTGTACAGCACTTTGAGCTACATGACATGTATGAAAGGTGCTTTATAAATACTTACTTACTTACTTACTTACTTACTTACTTACTTACTTACTTACTTACTTACTTACTTACTTACGTTTCTGCAATCTCTGAGTACACATCAACAAGGCATGGTTTTCTTACTTCATTAGTCATAGGCCTTATATCATCTCCAAATCCACGTACATTGGATTACAATTATTTTCGCTGTTCTTATTTAATCTGAACAAACATGTGTTGCACACTTGTCTTAAAAGCTCTTGTACTGATTCATATAAATAGGCCTACATATTTAGGACAAATTATGTCATTGCTGCCTATCAACTTTAATAATTTGTCAGTGTACCATATAGGGGAAATATCTCTAATGAAAATATAATCATGACATTTGAGACAAAAGGTGGTTAAGTGTGTTACCTTATGTTGAATGTGTATTATTTTGAGAGTTTGAACACAATGCTAGCCAGCCAGTCGTAGTTAATTTAATACATTTATTTCATACTGCTACATTTCCACTCTTCTTTTTGTTGTAAATGGTAAATAACACCCATTCACTCACACATTCACACACTGACGGCGGAGGTAACCATGCAAGGTGCCAACCTGCTCACCGGAAGCAATTAGGGGTTAAGTGTCTTTCTCAAGGACACTTCAACACACTGCCTGGGAGAAGCGGGAATCGAACTGGGAACCTTCCGATTACCACTCAACCTCCTGAGCCACTGTCGCCCCCCCCCCTTCGTTGTACTGTACTTGTGCTGTATAATGACAATACATTTAAATCTAATCTCGTGGTAGCAGCTAGCATCCAGCAGCACCTCGAAGGTTAAGCTAAGCTAAAGCGATTGGCGAGCAACACAATTGTTGCAGTGTTTCTACAAGGCAGGTGTTTCTACTGTTTTTAGCTGTGACCAGCTGCTCTATATAGGTCACTCGGTTGATCCAAAAAGTTCCCCACCCTCTAGTGGCCACAGTTTTCGCCCTAGATGGCTGAAGTCTTGCATGGAGATTAATTGTGTGTGTGTGAAGGTGTGTGTACAGTATGTGTGTGTGTGTGTGTGTGTGTGGGTGTGGGTGTGTGTGTGTGTGTGTGTGTGTGTGGGTGTGGGTGTGGGTGTGTGTGTGTCTGTGTCTGTGTGTGTGTGTGTGTGTGTGTGTATGTGTGTGTGTGTGTGTGTGTGTGTGTGTGTGTGTGTGTGTGTGTGTGTGTGTGTTTTCATGGCTAAAAGGGGGCGTGTCAATGGGAGTGGCCTTTTGCAAAAAGACGCACCATTTCCAAGGGGACTCACAGACGTGCACAAGAATGTGTGGAAAGGTTGGTCATGACCAGCTGGTTAACTGTCCATGCAGCCAACTGGTCAATGGTCAGTGTGTGGCAGTGGTCTATAATACAAATTTGCATAACTTCTAAATAGATTCATGTAACATGGTACATTTTTGTGGAAAGGCCCCACACACACACACACACACACACACACACACACACACACACACACACACACACACACACACACACATGACCTTTTAAGCCAGGTCATGTTTTTAAGCCAGGTCACGTTTTAAGCCAAGTCATGTTTTTGAGCCTGGTCATGTTTTTAAGCCAAGTCATGTTTTTGTTATTCAATTGAATTATTTAAAGTTCAAGGAAATCCACTGTTAAAAAGAAAAAAAGATTTTAATCCCTTTAGCCCGATCGGCCCGAGATTTATTTCACGTCATAAATAGATCAATACAGTCCGTATTAAGTAATGATTAGTTTCTTTTTTAAATGTAGCCAAGAGTAAAGACCCTAACCCTATCAAAACAGCAGTCAAATTGTATATTTTCAGCACTACGTTTATTTACCAATGATTTTAAGTGTTAGCGAAATATGAGCTTATAAAAATCTCTGCGCATTGCATCGGAAACTGGATGATTTAGACCAGGGGTGTCAAGCTCATTTTCACAGAGGGCCACATCAGCATTATGGTTGCCCTCAAAGGTCCAACGACTGTATAAATGTTAATGTAATGTAAAATAAATGTAGCTACTCATTTACATATTGTTAAACATGTTGTTTCTGTATTTATTACTTATTCAAGTTATACATATTGCATATGCATTTGCATAGATGTAAAAATATATGTTAGCTGATGTAATGTTAACAAATAATTTTAGTTTATCAGAACCCCATATTACTCCATCAATCAATGATCAAACCATTCAAGTAAATAACAAAGAAGAATATCATCAAATACAAGCTATGACATTAAGTTTGTTCAAAACCTTTTTGTCACAGTCAAGAGGGGCAGAACTAACACCTGTGAGCTGCAAAGAACACGTGGGACAGATGTAGCAGATGTTACAAAAACAAATGGCTGCACACAACCTTGCAGAGGCCATACATCCAACTAATGGAAGATAGTTTAATTAACTTTAATTAACAGATTGCAGAATGGGTACAGTACAGTACAGCTCAATACACACAATTGTTAAGGGGATGCAGACCAGAGAAAGACGTTCGACTTGTTTACATCAGGGTCCCCCATTTTCAATTCGTAATGAAATTGCTATTATGTGTCTGCATGAACACACAACTGTAACTGTACTCAAAAATAACAAAATAAGGGTTGTCTCAGTTCACAACTATATTGGTCAAGTTTTGAGTGGGACTTGTTTGCGTCCCTACAGCTTCTTATTCAATTGAGCGATGCTCGGTTATGTCACACAGCCAGTTTGCATCTGACAGTTCAGACAATATTTCTTCAACCCTTTGTTACCTATTCTGCCTGGATCTCTTTTGTATTTTGGGCTGTAAAATTGTCAAAGAATGACTGAGGAGTAAGTGCTTTTGGCTTTTTTCCTTTGTTACTTCATCAATACCTCAGATGTTCAACATACATGTATGTGTAAGAATGTGTAATAACTAAGGCTGTCAAAGTTAAAGCTTTATTAACGCATTAACCCACAATTCTTTTAACGCCGCTATTTTTTAACCCAACATTTTTTTTATTTATTTTTTTACCAGAGCTCTTGGGGGCCACATCAAATGACGTGGCGGGCCACATTTGGCCCGCGGGCCATGAGTTTGACACCTATGATTTAGACGCAAAGAAATAATGCTGTCATGAAATCGTTATAGTCCTAAGAAAGAGAAGACCCAGGGCTTTCGATGGACATCGAAATTTCATAAAACTACACTACCCAGCTCACACCAGCCACTGTCAAAGCTGCAGCCGGCTGACGTGGGGAAAAATACGTGATTTTCGTGATTATATCTCACGTGCAGTGATGCCACAGATTACTTGTAAAAGTAATACGATTACTGATTACTGATTACTCCTTTAAAAAGTAATCCAAGTTACTTTACTGATTACTTGATTATCAGAGTAACTTAGTTACTTTGAAAGTAACTAGGTTACGAAGTCGTCGTCGTTCCCCCAACAGTTTTTTTAAACGCTTTATTGAAAGTGCATAAATTGTTTTTAACTTGTTTCTCTGCACATAACGTAAATTGTTAAACTAGTGCTTCAGCTTCTGTACCATCAAGTATGGTAAAGCAACAGTCTATGATGCTCACAGCATTAGAGCAGCCAGCCAGTGGTTTTACAAAACCAGTGTATCTATTCACATCTAACAAATGCAGGCTGAACTATTCAATTATATCAACTGTAACTATTAAATTGTTTTTATAAATGTCTCTCTATAAACATACAATCAGTCTCTCTTTAACATGTAAATTAACTGTAAATCTGGCAAATAAGAGCTTTTGCTCTGCCACCATCAAATATACATTAATCAATAGGGAAAGTCCTCCTGTACCTGAATGAATGAATGAATGAAAACTTTATTTAACAGATTGCAGAATGGGTACAATATACAGTACGGCTCAATACACACAATTGTTAAGGGGATGCAGACCAGAGAAAGACGTTTGTCTTGTTTACATCAGGGTCCCCCATTTTCAATTCATAGTCGAAGCGTCGGCTAGTGTTGTGATTCCAGATGCTTTCAATGCAATTGGATGTGCTGTTTTTAGCGGTAGACAGTATTTTGACTGAGGCTACGTTTAAACGAGCGTTTTGGGGTGGAAGTCTGAACAGAAACCGCAAAAGTCTTCTTGTGGTTTCACTTCGTTTAGACAAGCGTTTTGTAAATGAATTCTCAGACGAACATAACAACGGTGCCCTGCTGTCACACGATTGGCGCATATGTCACATGACGTGCTGTGAAGACCCGCCCTACTCTGCCTCTGATTCGCAGACTGTGGATGGGGAATGTGATTGGGCCAAAGCAGAGTCACTCACAGACAGAGAGTCCAGTCACGCCGCGGGGACACATTCTTGTGTAACCCTTTCACTGCCACACCACGTCACTCCATAATAATAATAATAAGAAAAACAGCTCAAAATGTATTTTTGACTGTCGAAAACGAAATAAAATACTGCATTCCGCCTGCATTATGAATTTATGATGAGATAGTAACGAAATAGTAATGCACAGCCACTTGGACAAGTAACTGCAATCAGATTACTGGCTTTTAAAGATTAACGCGTTAGATTACTATTTTCGGGGGAAAGTAATCAGATTACAATAACGCGTTACTTAGTAACGCGTTACCGGCATCACTGCTCACGTGTCAAACAAACCTGAAAGTTATTGCCATAAAATACAACGTATATTGTTTCTTTACCTTTCTGTGAACGTCTAGAAAAAAAAACGCGCCACAATCCGGTAAAAATACAAAAGTAACTCTATTTACAGTAGATTTCATTCACGGTCTTTGCTGCCCTGTAACGGGCGCCTGGTGATACTAAATCCAGATTTAACTCTGCCATTGAAAAAGGGAGATTTGGCCCGATCCAAAGATGTAGGCCTGATATTCTATATTCATATTTCAAATTGCGTCCGGATGGCAAAATTCAGTACTGTATCTAAAAAAACCTGTAAATCATCTGCCCTTAATTTGTCATGTCTGGTCAATGTTAGCATGGTGTTATTCACCGTCATAGATGAAACAAATAATTATAATAATAATTTATATTCTCCTTTGGTTCATTACAATTTACTCAAGCATAGTAACAGACACAATATTTCTGACACTAGGAATACATTCACTGAGGTCCATAGATGTCCTTAGATGTCCTTAGATACCAAGAACATGCAAATGGCCCTGTAGAAGTGGAGCAATCTTCCATTTACTTGGGTATGTACTTTTAGTAAAATGTTCTGAAAATATGTCTAGGGCTTTGGTTAAATTCAATAAATGCATGATGTTTCCAAACCCAATCAGTAATCGTTCTTAAATTATTGTGATCTCAATATTGACCAAAATTATTATGATTTTTTAGGTTGTTTATAAATGACCAAAGTCTGTCTCTGACTTTTAGCAAGATAATCTTAATCTGGGACACTGCACACTGGAAAGCAGATTGTGAGATGAATAGAAGATTGACCTCCATGTTGATGTCAAACACATACTCACAGTGTGAACATTTAACATTGTTCCAGTTTTGAATGATTAAAAGTGGCAATGCTAATGCTACTGTGTGTTTTTGTATGTGGCATCAAGTTGACATAATTTCTTCTGTAAAGCCACGGCAGGGTGCGGCGCTTCAATGTCTCGTGTCAGTGGGCATCAGCTTTGACTTCATTGAGGCCATAAAATGTCTCCAGTCCCAACAACGTCTGGGTCAGTACATTTGTAAAAAAAAAAAAATTAAGTTAGTAGAAGATGATAAGCATTAGATTGAACCCTTTCACTACCACACTACAGGAAACCTTGGTGTGTAGTGTGGTAGTGAAAAGGGTTAACCCTTTGTCGTGTGGCAGTGAAAGGGTTAATCTTATGCATTGTCACAGTGAGAGGGTTAACCGTTTGGTAGTGTGGCAGTGAAAGGGTTAAAGAGGTCCTTCTGCATTATTGCATTAATTTCCCAGTGCGAGGACGTGTTTAGTGGAGGGCTGAAGGAGGCCGCGTGGCCGACCTGGTGACGCACAACTTACCTCCAGGCCGTTGATCCTCAGCAGGTTGAAGTGGTTCAGGCGGTAGATGAGGAAGGAGCGCCACAGGGCCAGGCTCACCACAGGGTTGCCCTCTGGTTGGATGGTCAGCTGGTCCAGACGCCTCACCTGAGCGAGCGCCGCCAGCTGGGGCAGACGATTGATGTTGGTCTCCAAGAAGATCAGGTGCTGTTCAGTAAACAAATCGCATTTTAAAGGGATAGTTCTGATTTTTGTTGGAACCCTAGCCATATTTCTTAGTTATCGATGATGTTGGTGACTTGTAGAATCCATTCTCAGCACAATTCATGCTGTTCCTCATACTACCTCCACAAACTAATCCAAGGTCAACAGGGTCAAGTTCCTGTCCATAAAAGCTGACTGAACCTCTATGAAACTTACTTCACAGTAAACACAAAGTAGATGTTAGTGAGCCTCAGTCAGCTTGTACAGACAGGAGCTCAACCCCATTGACTTGACATGGATTTGTGTGGCTAACTATCCAGAGCTGGTGTGAGGAACAGCATGGATTGAGCTGAGAAAGGACTCTACCGATCAACAACATCATGGGTCAGTAAGAACCAGGGTGAGGGTTCCATGGAGTCAACAGTCAATCGATCGATCTGATTGATCGATGCCCCATCAGACTGTAATAGTAGATCAGACTGTAATAATAATAATAATAATAATAATAATACACTTTATTTGTATAGCACCTTTCATACAGAAACTGCAGCTCAAAGTGCTTCACAACAGAAAAAAGACAGGCATACAATGAGCACATAAAGTGCAGACATATAAAATCACAGTTTTTCACATTAGGATCTAACATCCCAGCAGGCAACCTTGTTTATTGTTTGATTCAGTTTTAAATAGACAATAATAAAAAGAGTAAGATAAAATAGACAGAGTAAAATAGTGCAATAGTGCAGTAATAGTAGATCAGACTGTAATAGTAGACCAGACTGTAATAGTAGATCAGACTGTAATGGTAGATCAGACTGTAATAGTAGATCAGACTGTAATAGTAGATCAGACTGTAATAGTAGATCAGACTGTATAGTAGATCAGACTGTAATAGTAGACCAGACTGTAATAGTAGATCAGACTGTATAATAGTAGATCAGACTGTAATAGTAGACCAGACTGTAATAGTAGATCAGACTGTAATAGTCGATCAGACTGTAATAGTAGATCAGACTGTATAGTAGATCAGACTGTAATAGTAGACCAGACTGTAACAGTAGATCAGACTGTATAATAGTAGATCAGACTGTAATAGTAGACCAGACTGTAATAGTAGATCAGACTGTAATAGTCGATCAGACTGTAATAGTAGATCAGATTGTATAATAGTAGATCAGACTGTAATAGTAGACCAGACTGTAATAGTAGATGTGAAATCTTAGTAGTGAAATCTTATTAGATAGGGTGAAACCAGTACTAGTAGGCACAATCTATAGACCGCCAGAACAGAGTGGCTTCTATGACACACTTGATGGGTGTTTAGCTGGGGTGGAGGGTGTAGAAAAAATTCTTATTGGGGACTGGAACACGGATATGCTACGTAAAGCAGCACCCGTCTTCAAGGCCTTCAGTAGGTTTTCTGATCGCACGGTTTCAGCCAGCTAATCACCCAACCCACAAAGGTATGTAATTCAACACAAACCACCATTGACCTCATTTTGACCTCTGACAAGTCCATGATCTCCAATAAAGGGGTGATAGCATGCGGGTTAAGTGATCATTATATGATTTTCTGTACCCGCAAAAAGCTAAAACAAAAGGCCGGCTGTCACAAAACAGTCACATCTAGGGACCTCAAAACCTACTCTAGAGAGGCCTTTAACCAAGAATTGGAGAGCATGGACTGATCAAATGAACTCAGTGGTACACAGGTTGAAGAAACATGGCTTGGATTCAAAACCAAATTCACAACAATACTCAACAACATGGCACCCCTAAGAACCACCAGGGTTAAAAATCGCGCTGAGCCATGGATGCACACTGAAATACTGGCCGCTATGAAAACCAGAGACAAAAAATGCTCTGAACTTCATAAAAGTCAGACAAAGCTTTCCAAAAGCTCAAACAGTGAACTCCAAGCCCACGTGGTTGAACAAAAAATTCAAAGAAACAGACTAAGAAATGACGTAAACACCATGATCAAAACCGCAAAAAAAAAATTCATCAATGACAAAACTGAGGAAAACAAAAACAAACCATGTGAACTTTGGAAATTACTCAATAATCAACTAGGCTGCAGTAAAAAACTTAAAACCAGATTCTCAAACATAAACATAAAGACGGACAACACGCTCATCACAGACAAGCTGGATGTAGCCAATTACATAAACAACTTCTTCACAAACATAGCCACAACACTAATAATAATAATAATAATAATAGATCAAATTCATATAGCGTCTTTCATAGAACCCAAGGTCGCTTCACAATCAGGACAAAAAATAGGGCTAGGGAATAGGGGGGGGGGGATGGGGGAAGGTAAGGGATAATGGATAATGGACCTAATCTAATCTAAACTAACTGATGGGGAAAAGCCTTGGTGAAGAGGTGTGTTTTTAGAGCAGATTTGAAGGTGTCCAGGGCCCCGTTCCCCGTACCTGGCTAACTGAGTTAGCCGGATAATTTTCAGCATAGCTTGACTTAAGCCAGACATTTCCATTCCCCGACGTCGGATTTTCTAAATCGCCATGGTAACAGATCAGAAAGTTTGAACCTGGTCGAGGGCAGGGTTAAGTTCAGTTAGCTGGATGAACCATGGCCACGCCCCCGCAAAGAAATGCAAGCTCGCTTCCTGAAATATTTCTCACAGTCTAGATCCCATTATGCCATTCTGAATTATGTTTTTGTGCTTCGTTTGAAATGTAAAATAATAGGTCTACCTAAAATGCTGATAATAAATCATATTCAGCCTATGAATTTACTTTGTCCTATATAATGCACGTCATATTTATACGGATACGGCGCTCGCGACACACACAGTTATTTTAATAACGGACTAAACGGATCATTGCAAATCTGAATCCTGCAGGGATATTTTAATGAATGAAACCTATCGGGTGTTTGGCTCTGATTAGTTTAATATTCTTCGCTGTGTATTTGCTTAACGGAGCACCCGGATGCGTTTCATTCAAGCTGAAGCGTCTATGCGCGGATTGTGGATATGAATTATGAGGAATCTGAATCTGTGGAGTTTTTAATTGTATCACTGTCACTGTGACAGTGTCACACGTTATTGTGATATTGTAACTGGGATTAAAATATATGAGGAGATGCGCTGTTTGATGGATTTGATGACGTGACGTGACTTGATAAATTGAATGAGCCTTTGACGTTTTTGATGAATGAATTTGAGAAAATGCATTTATCTTTTCAAGCACTGTTATCTGATGATGAACATGAGGTGTCACTGGTATAAACCAAAGGGTAATCAATTCAATGCATGTATGGATTAGGTCCGAAACAGATTAAAACCTGATTAATAGTGTAACTGCAAGCCTCCCTCCAAGCCTCTCTTTGGAAACCATGTATTTATATAGTACATAATACCTAAGCACATACAGTACAGATATCCTCATAATATAATTCGTATCAATTAGATATACTATTTGGGCTTGTTTTTATCCTTATTCTGAAAGAGTTGAACAAATTATTTTCTCTAGCAAGATCTCATTTGATTATTCATTCCATAAGCCTACTGCCAGCAGGCACGTTTAAAGAAATATAATCTGATTGATTGGGGTAATGAGGGACTTAAAATTAGCCTATAGATTATGCATTTAACTTGTCGGCGAGGCTATTGAGCCGTACTGCATTGTACCCATTCTGCAATATGTTAATAACGTTTTAAATCAATCAATCAATCAATGCCGTTAGAAGATCAGGATTTCTGCGATCGACACCTGCTGTCTTTTCAGCTGAGGCGGCCGCGCGCAATTATCCTGAGTCTCAAGTCTGGTTCAAATGAACAAGACTGAATCCACCTTCGAGGAACAGGAACATCCCGGATTCAAACATCGGGTTAATTGAATCTGGATAATGGGACTTTTGATCGACTTAGTTGAACCAGGTACGGGGAATAGGGCCCAGGGTTGGTAAACTGGTAAACAAACTACCCTCTCACTCAGGGCATTATGGGGTAGAACACATAGTAGCATACTACCAAAACCTAGGGGTCGCAAAGACGACTTCAAACTAGACATGGTAACAACCGACGAGGTACTCAAAAAACTGAGCGCCCTCCAACCTAACAAGGTCACTGGCCATGACAACATCCCCTCCAAATTCCTCAGAGACTCAGCAGCCACCATCACCCCAGTCATCACACACATAATAAACCTCTCCATAAAACAGGGACACGTCCCCAAGGACTTCAAAATTGCGAGAGTGACCCCTCTGCACAAAAAGGGCAGCAAATTAGACCCAGGCAACTACTGCCCTGTTTCTATTCTTACCTCCATCTCGAAAGTCATGGAGAAAATAGTCTACGAACAGGTCGAAAAGTACCTGGCGGAAAAAAATCGAATCTACGAATTCCAATCTGGCTTCAGAACATCCCACTCCACTGACACATGCCTTCTCTATTTGAACGACCACATCAAACAAGAGGTGAATGCGGGACCCTGATGTAAACAAGACAGGTTTGCATCCCCTTAAAAATTGTGTGTATTGAGCCGTACTGTATTGTACCCATTCTGCAATCTGTTAAATAAAGTTTTCATTCATTCATTCATAGATCAGACTGTAATGGTAGATCAGACTGTAATAGTAGATCAGATTGTAATAGTAGATCAGACTGTAATGGTAGATCAGACTGTAATAGTAGATCAGATTGTAATAGTAGATCAGATTGTAATAGTAGATCAGACTGTAATGGTAGATGAATGAATGAATGAATGAATGAATGAATGAATGAATGAATGAATGAATGAATGAATGAATGAATGAATGAATGAATGAATGAATGAATGAATGAATGAAAACTTTATTTAACAGATTGCAGAATGGGTACAATACAGTACGGCTCAATACACACAATTGTTAAGGGGATGCAGACCTGAGAAAGACGTTTGTCTTGTTTACATCAGGGTCCCCCATTTTCAATTCATATAGACATTTATGACATACACAACATACATGACATTTATGGCATAGGGACATATAGGTATTTAGTACTGATACATTTGTGACATAAACGGTATTCAAATATACAGTACTGTTACCCCTAGATCCTGACAGAGTATATACATATGATGGGGAGGGGACTGTCTATTAGGAGGTGGTGGGGGTTTTGGGCATTTACGGTGGCCAGTTTCGAATTGCAGCCTCCTGTAGGTGCTCTTTAAGAGCGTTTTTGAATGTGGGTAGGGATTCACATTCCTTTACAGCTTTGGGTAGGGCGTTCCACATTGATGTGGCATAATTGCGAAACGTGTTTAGTCCCTTGTTTGAGCCGAATCTGGGTTTAACATGATTTGTTGAGCTTCCTCTGGTGTAGTGGTTTTGGTATTCACTGACCTTTGGGAAGTATTTTGACATGTACATGGGTACCTTAGTCGTATAGTGTATCTTGTAGACCAGGCCCATTGCAAGTTGCTGTACTCTGTCGTCTACTCTAAGCCATCCTAGGTTGTCAAAGTGGGCAGGGGTGAGGTGGGTTCTGGGGGTAAGGTCAAGTAGTAGTCTGACCAGTTTGTTTTGTGATGTTTGTAATCTTGTTTTAAGCGCCTTTGAGGTGCTTTGGTACCATGAGGTCCACGCATAGTCGTAGTACCCTTGAATGAGTGCTCCTGCCAGAGTCTTCAGGGTATTCTTGTTTACCAGAGAGGAGATCCGGTACAATAATCTAGTTCGTTGGTTGACTTTTTTTATTACATTGGATGCCATTTTGTCACAGGAAAGATTTGCCTCTAGGATGGAACCCAGGTAGGTAATTTCGTCTTTCCTTGTGACAAAATTGTCACCCACTGTAACTGAGAAGCGGTCTTGCTGAGTTTGTTATTTGAACCGAAGAGAATGGACTCTGTTTTGCCCATGTGTAATGATAGTTTGTTATCAGCGAGCCATATGCAGATTTTGCCTAGTTCCGAGCTGAGGGTTTTTTCAACCTGCAACTTGTTCTTGTCAGAGACCAGCAGGGCTGAGTCGTCCGCAAACAGGAACAAGTTGCAGTCACAGGCTAACGACATGTCATTTGCATAAATTAGGAAGAGTAGCGGTCCTAGTATGCTTCCTTGTGGAACACCACAGCTCACTGTGAGGGGGGGGGGGGATAGAGTACCGTTTACCTCTACCATCTGTTCTCTCCCCTCCAGGTAGGATTGCATCCAGCTCACTGATAAACTATCAAAACCAATTGCTTTTAGCTTGTCAATCAGAATGGAGTGATTGACAGTGTCGAAGGCCTTTTGTAGGTCCAGCATGACCATGCCGCAGTATTTGCCCGCGTCCACCTCTTGTTTGATGTGGTCATTCAAATAGAGGAGGCATGTGTCAGTGGAGTGGGACGTTCTGAAGCCAGATTGGAATTCGTAGATTAGATTTTTTTTCCGCCAGGTACTTTTCGACCTGTTCGTAGACTATTTTCTCCATGACTTTCTAGATGGAGGTAAGAATAGAAACAGGGCGGTAGTTGCCTGGGTCTAATTTGCTGCCCTTTTTGTGCAGAGGGGTCACTCTCGCAATTTTGAAGTCCTTGGGGACGTGTCCCTGTTTTATAGAGAGGTTTATTATGTGTGTGATGACTGGGGTGATGGCGGCTGCTGAGTCTCTGAGGAATTTGGAGGGGATGTTGTCATGGCCAGTGGCCTTGTTAGGTTGGAGGGCACTCAATATTTTGAATACCTCATCGGTTGTTACCATTTCAAGTTTGAAGTCGTCTTTGTGGACCCCTAGGTTTTTGTAGTATGCTACTATGTGTTCTACCCCATAATGCCCTGAGTGGGAGGGTAGTTTGTTTACCAGTGTTGTGGCTATGTTTGTGAAGAAGATGTTTAAGTAATTGGCTACATCCAGCTTGTCTGTGATGAGCGTGTTGTCCGTCTTTATGTTTATGTTTGAGAATCTGGTTTTAAGTTTTTTACTGCAGCCTAGTTGATTATTGAGTCATTTCCAAAGTTCGCAGGGTTTGTTTTTGTTTTCCTCAGTTTTGTCGTTGATGAAATTTCTTTTTGAGGTTTTGATCATGGTGTTTATGTCATTTCTTAGTCTGTTTCTTTGAATTTTTTGTTTAGCCATGTGGGCTTGGAGTTCACTGTTTGAGCTTTTGGAAAGCTTTGTCTGACTTTTATGAAGTTTAGAGCATTTTTTGTCTCTGGTTTTCATAGCGGCCAGTATTTCAGTGTGCATCCATGGCTCAGCGTGATTTTTAACCCTGGTGGTTCTTAGGGGTGCCATGTTGTTGAGTATTGTTGTGAATTTGGTTTTGAATCCAAGCCATGTTTCTTCAACCTGTGTACCACTGAGTTCATCTGACCAGTCCAAGCTCCCCAGTTCTAGGTTAAAGGCCTCTCTAGAGTAAGTTTTGAGGTCTCTAGATGTGACTGTTTTGTGACAGCCGGCCTTCTGTTTTAGCTTTTTGCGGGAACAGAAAATCATATAATGATCACTTAACCTGCATGCTATCACCCCTTTATTAGAGATCATGGACTTGTCAGAGGTCAAAATGAGGTCAATGGTGGTTTGTGTCGAATCACATACCCTTGTGGGTTGGGTGATTAGCTGGCTGAAACCGTGCATTCAGAAAATCTACTGAAGGCCTTGAAGACGGGTGCTGCTTTACGCAGCATATCCGTGTTCCAGTCCCCAATAAGAATTTTTTCTACCCCCTCCACCCCAGCTAAACATCCATCAAGTGTGTCATAGAAGCCACTCTGTTCTGGCGGTCTATAGATTGTGCCTACTAGTACTGGTTTCACCCTATCTAATAAGATTTCAATCCAAACAGTTTCAATTTCGTCATGGTTAAGGTCAGTACGGTTGATGAATTTGGTATCTTTGTGTATATACACACAGACGCCACCTCCATACTGGTTTCTATCCCTCCTGACTATTGAGTAGTTTTCAATTTAAATTTCTGGATCCTGTACAGATGAGTCTAATTTTGTTTCTGTGAAACACAATATGTTAGCCTTACCGTTTAAAAAGAATTGTTTGATTTCAGCCAGTTTAGGTCTCAGGCTGTTTGTATTAAGGTGGAATAGTAGATCAGACTGTAATAGTAGATCAGACTGTAATAGTAGATCAGACTGTAATAGTAGATCAGATTGTAATAGTAGATCAGACTGTAATAGTAGATCAGACTGTAATAGTAGATCAGACTGTAAATCAGACTAATAGTAGATCAGACTGTATAATATTAGATCATATTGTATAATAGTAGATCAGATTGTATAATAGTAGATCAGACTGTAATAGTAGATCAGACTGTAATAGTAGATCAGACTGTAATGGTAGATCAGACTGTAATAGTAGATCAGACTGTATAGTAGTAGATCAGACTGTAATAGTAGACCAGACTGTAATGGTAGATCAGACTGTAATAGTAGATCGGACTGTAATGGTAGATCAGACTGTAATAGTAGATCAGACTGTAATAGTAGATTAGACTGTAATAGTAGACCAGACTGTAATAGTAGATCAGACTGTAATGGTAGATCAGACTGTATAGTAGATCAGACTGTAATGGTAGATCAGACTGTAATAGTAGATTAGACTGTATAGTAGTAGTCTATATCTTACTATGCCAGCATTCTTAAATTTTTTTGGTGCCTTTTTAAAATGTTCTCCTATCCCCCAATTCCGTTGTTATGCCAATTCCCTCCTGGTTGTTGTGCTACCCTACTGGGAGGGTGTAGACTAGATACATGTAGAGTCATGAAATAGGACTTGCAGCTCCTTTTAGGGTCAATCTAGAGAAATCTACATTACATACAGGTTATCAATGTAGAATGAATGAATCTAACCTATATGAAGTGTGTTTGTAGGACGTGGGCCACCACCACGACAAGCTGCTTGGCATAGATTCTACATTATTGTCTGGGGAGTTCTACTCTAGGGATGTTTGACGCCACGGAAATTCAAACCAGTTGGTGTTTTGATGATGGTGGTGGAACGCGCCTCTACAGAAGTGTCATGATCTGACTGAGAGGGCCGTGGCAGATGGTTTCCATCGTTTTCATGCTCATGAAAGCATTCAGTGACACTTGGGGTGGGGGTCGGCATTGTCACACTGGAAGAGCCCCCTTCCATCCAGGGTGCAGAAATGCTGAGTCACAGGATGGAGACTCAGAATGACTTCATATGTATTGGCATCCATGATCCTGCCCTTGCATGGAATGAGTAGATCAGCTTTTTTTCAAAGTGTGAATCGGGACTATCATGCGAGTCTTGCGACTCATGTGAGGGAATTAGATTATAATGATAATAATAAATAAATATAAAGTCCCCAAATCTTTCTCTGGAAAGAGGCCAATGCCCTCTCGAGTCATATGACATGTTCAATAAAACACTTAATAGGCTAGCTGATTAGTAGGATACATTTGATCCTACATAGCCTACACTAAATCTGCCAGTTTTGGAGTAATAAAAAAAGTGATTCTGAAAATGTGGGTCTCCTGGGGGAAAGGAATAAAGAAAAGAAAGAAGCCCATCATGGAGCTGCTGGATTGGTTACCTGTACATTATCTCTGTGGAGGAAACCAAAAGCTGAGGAGAGCTCTTACTAATAGGTTTGGGAACTTGACCCTGATGCGTGGCAGTGTCGGCACAATGGCGTCGAAGCTGATGTAGCGGAAGGTTATGACAGTGACGGCTGCCGCAGTCTGAACGCCCCAGCCCCTCTCCAGGGCCTCCAGCGCCCCAGGGCCAATCAGACGCAAGATGTCCCCATCCAGCTCGGCCAGGTGGTTGTCAGACAGGGACAGGCTCTGCACACTGCCGCCCCCTGCTTCCGGCAACCTGAACACACACAGGTATTTCAAATGTTTTATTTGAATCCACAGATCAAATCATACATCCATATAATTCAAATGTTACAGAGGTTCAATATACCATGGATACAAAAATCATTGGTAGCATCTCTCAGTAGTAAAAAATGCGAAGCAGCGCCTCTACCACCTGAGACAGTTAAGGAAGTTCAGAGTATCGGGGAAGATACTCCAGTCCTTCTACTCAGGAGCTGTAGAGAGCATCTTGACCGGAAACATCACTGCCTGGTATGGGAACAGCACGGCACAGGACAAGAAGGCCCTACAGAGAGTGGTGCGCTCAGCCGAGCGTACCACGGGTATTGCGCTACCACCCCTGCAGGTTCTATACAACAAGAGGTGCAAATCCAGAGCCTGCAGGATAATGAAAGACCCTTACCACCCCAATAACAGCCTGTTCCAGCTGCTGAGGTCAGGCAGACGCCTGCGAACTCCAGCTACTAGGACGGAGAGGCTTAGGCTTAGCTTCTTCCCCCAGGCCATCAGAGCCCTGAACAATGAACATTGAGAGACACAGAAACTGAACTATCCACACACAAACACACATGAGCACACACACGACACGCACGCTGAGCACGCTCACACACTAGCAGCCACTTTAACACTCATGCCGCACACACGCACACTTATGGCCAGAGGAAAGGCCACTTAAAGTAGTATAGCATCAGGAACAGTGTATTGCACTACTAAAGCTACCTAGCATGTCCTATATGCTCTGTAAATACTAATGTACAGATACCGAGATGGCACACCATGTACCTGTTTATTGCACTGTTTTATTGGATTCTATTAATATGTTGTACCACTGTATTTTATTGGATTCTATTATATGTTGTACCACTGTATTGCACATCGTCGCGGGCAAGACCAGCCGCATTTCATTGTATACCTGTATGCCGTGACAATTAAAACTCTTGACTTGACTTGACTTGACTCTCTGATACCTTTAACAATCAAATCCACAGTTTGATCATATACTGTACACACACAAACAAAATATGACGCTTTTCCAATAATAATAATAAATCTAATTTCTATAGCGCCTTTCATGAAACCCAAGGTCGCTTCACAATCATAACAAAAAATTGGGCTAGGGAAGTAGGGAAAAAAGGGGGGATGAGGGCAGGTAAGGGATAATGGACCAAATCTAATCTAAACTAACTAATGGGGAAAAGCCTTGGTCAAGAGGTGTGTTTTGAGAGCAGTTTTGAAGGTGTCCAGGGTTGGGTCCATTGTACCGGTTCAACTAGAAAGTAGCAAGGAGCCAACGGCCGACATCAGCCTTTAGCTAAGCTAGCTACTAGCCGACATGGCTATCCCGACTGAACCACACGTTAGCACTCGATATTATAACATAGCTAAAGCTAACTAGCTGTCCCTGCCTTTAGCTAAGCCGACATGGCTAGCCTGACTGAACTGTCTAACATGCAACAACTTTCATCTTCAGTCCATCTGCCGAACGACCGTCCTCTTCGTCTTGGCTGGCATAAGCATAACCTCCAATGCTGCATGCGCGAAATAGTCAAACGCAGCTGACGCACGCCGGCCGACTGTACACATCCCTTCGTTGAAACCAATAGTATGTCTGCTGCAGAGCCCCAGAGCTCCAATAGTGAGTATGTCTGCTGCAGAGCCGCAGAGCCAGGAACAAGTCAGACACATTCTACAAACGTGTCTAATGTGAAATATATAAGCATATAAGCAAAACTAGATTTTAGGTCTGTGATGAAAAAGGGCCTCGCGGGAAGGGGGGCCTCGCAAAAAAATTAAAAAATAAAAAAAAATTAAAAAAATTAAAAAAATAATAAATAAACATTTTATTTTTTTTATTTATTATTATTTTTTGTGCGAGGCCCCCCTTCCCGCGAGGCCCTGTGCGAGGCCCCGCACTACTCGCACACCCCCTGAGGCGGCCCTGCCTGTGTGTCTGTGTGTCTGTGTACTGATTCATTCATAAAACAAGGAAGCACTCTAGTATCGATTTAGGACTGGGGGAAGACATTTGTCTTCGTTTGATAACATTAAAAGTAAAGTTAGGCTTTGTTGTCAGCTTCTCAACTCATAAAAAAAAAAGGAGAGAGCAGAGAGAGCTGAGAGAGAGCAGAGAGAGCTGATAGAGCAGAGAGAGAGCTGAGAGAGAGCAGAGAGCTGAGAGAGAGCAGAGAGAGAGCAGAGAGAGCTGAGAGAGCAGAGAGAGCAGAGAGAGAGCAGAGAGAGCTGAGAAAGAGCAGAGAGAGCAGAGAGAGAGCAGAGAGAGCTGAGAAAGAGCAGAGAGCTGAGAGAGAGTAGAGAGAGCAGAGAGAGCAGAGAGAGCAGAGAGAGAGCAGAGAGAGCTGAGAGAGAGCAGAGAGCTGAGAGAGAGTAGAGAGCAGAGAGAGAGTAGAGAGCTGAGAGAGCAGATATAGAGAGCAGAGAGAGAACAGAGCGATCAGAGAGAGCAGAGAGAGCAGAGAGAGCTGAGAGAGAGCAGAGAGAGAGCAGAGAGGGCAGATAGAGCAGAGAGAGAGAGCTGAGAGAGAGCATAGAGCTGAGAGAGAGTAGAGAGAGCTGAGAGCTGAGATAGCAGATATAGAGAGCAGAGAGAGAACAGAGAGCGCAGAGAGAGCTGAGAGAGAGCAGAGAGAGAGCAGAGAGAGCTGAGAGAGCAGAGAGAGAGCAGAGAGGGCAGAGAGAGAGCAGAGAGGGCAGAGAGAGAGCAGAGAGGGCAGATATAGAGAGCAGAGAGAGAGCAGAGAGAGCAGAGAGGGCAGAGAGAGAGCAGAGAGTGCAGAGAGGGCAGAGAGAGAGCAGAGAGTGCAGAGAGAGAGAGCAGAGAGGGCAGAGAGAGAGCAGAGAGGGCAGAGAGAGATCAGAGAGGGCAGATATAGAGAGCAGAGAGAGAGCAGAGAGAGCAGAGAGGGCAGAGAGAGAGCAGAGAGTGCAGAGAGGG